>NT_176808.1:2351535-2356026 GCF_000188095.3 Bombus impatiens | reverse complement strand
TTGCTTCGGGCTAAAATAAAAACGCGAGGGAGATAACCGTGTGCGAGACGCGAGAGAAAGGAGAAGAGTGACGGAACAAGGAAGAGGGAGGGAGAGAGAGAGGAACGGCCGAACGCGTACACGTACGGAGAAGAAAAGAAAGAACGGACAGAGTGTAAAGGCGCGAAGGAGTGGAGAGTAAAATGATCGGCGCGAAGGGAAGGAAGAGACGACGGAGCCGGAGAGGTAACGCGGACGAACCGAGCATACTCGAAGGAAGAAGAACGAACAGAAGAAGCGCGAGGCGAGGAAGAAAAAAGAAAAGAAAAAAAGGAGCAACGGACGCGCGAGGAAGCAGAGAAGAACCAGTCGAGACACGGGGTTAGGGTTTCGCGTCGCTCGGAATGCGATTTACGCGCGTTAACTCTAAAAGTCATGCACGTCTCGTCCTTACGTTCCTTTTTTACCCCCTTTCCTCTTCCTCCTCTTGTCCTTTTATTCTGGTCCACTAGGCGGGAAACGATCTAACCGATCGGCCGCCACGCTCTCCTCCTCTTTCAAAACGCATGCCGAGTGTTTTTCCGCGTTTCGACTACGTGCCGCGAATATCCGAGACTCGGCCGTGAACGAGACGTACTCGCCATTCCATCGCGATTTCCCGAAATCGCGAATTCTCGACAGACGCGCGCGACAATCAGCCGCGTCGATCGCGACTGCTGCGTCGTTCGTGTAATAACGCTCCCAGGTAATTAGAATCCTAGTCCGTCGAAGAATAATTGCCGTGATTGCGCCAGCCTCGATGCTAGCGATCGAGTTAGCCAAGACTGGGCTGCGACGCTAGGTTCCGCGCGAGCTGTAACAGCGGACGTTCCGACCAATTCCAAAATCAAAATGCACAACTAATCGAAAGAATACGCGAAAGGATCCGACTAACAGCTCCGCTAGTCCAACGCCGATAACAACGAATCGAGGATCGGCAAGACTCAGTTAGCGACGTTGTACAGTCATCGAAGTTGCGACGCCAAGTCCAAAGTGGTCAAACTCTCCGTAGAACTTTAAACTCTGACTCGTCACGCGTCACGTATTTACGCTATTTACATAGAACGCGTCGACCGTCTCCTGTTCGTCGTTCACGGTTCCAGCCTTATTCGTTCTCTTCGAACCTCCGATCGCGCGTGAATGCGACAACCTTGGTCGCGTATCTTTATCGCGGTGCTACCCTGGACGCGGTGCACGAGCAAGCTTTGACCGAACGTGTCCGTGTAAAGTTCGTCCTTGGTTGGCACGTTCCAATCGTTCGTTACACTCGGGGGAGGAGGACGCTTCGCTTTTTTTCTAAGAGAAACGTTAAACGGTGTTAAATTACCGTAGCAAAGAATACGGCTTTGTCGAAGCCGATTCTCGGATACCTGGCTCTCGTAGGCCATTCATGTATTCCGAACTTATGGAATACATGAATAACTTGGACGAGAGCGACCGGCAGCGAGTCGAAGGAAGTGAGCGGACAACGAAGAAAGAGAAGGCAGACTACTGATCCGAGAAGGAGGCTCGATCTTATCGATAAGGTCGATTTTTATCGGTGAAACACGATTTATCCGCGACACGTGACCGCGTTCGCGTTCTCTCTACTCTTGTTGCTCGCGTCCGAGGAGCGTAGGTGGCAGCGATGAAATCGTTTACCATATCTTTCTCGCGTTATCCACGCCAAAACACGTCCTTCGGCCACGTGGCTTCGTTTACCTTCGTATCTTTCGATTGTTGCCGTGCCGAGACCGCGACCGCGACCACGACCGCGATCGCGCGTTCGCACCACCGACTCGCAATTTCCTCGTCGTTCCTTCCCTTCGATTCTCCGTAGATACGAACAACGATAATCTACCAGATCTACGTTACGCGCAGCTCGCAGCAACCAGTGCAAGTCCGATCGACTCTGCCGGGTTAGACACACGGACTTTGATCTCACACGCGTTTTCCGCTGTAGTATGGACGCTATTAGTAGATTGCGGTTATCGGTTGATTTACGTTTACGGGAGAAATCCTGCTCTTCTTCTCGCTTCTTTATCGAATTTCTATCCGATACTTACACCACACGGGTATTTGGAAATTATCCGTATCTTAATAATATCCGTTGATATCGGATCGCATGTAGCTCGACAGAGTGGAAAAAAACAGCAGGACTAGAAACGTATCGAAAAAAAAAAACATACGGATACAGACCGGAAGCAAAGTGTCCTCTATGAAACTTATAGAGGAAGTCGCTTTACTTAGCTTTGGATTATCTCTTTGGAAAGGTTCGAGAAAATAGGAATTCGACAAAAAAAATTCGCCACTTAATCGTTAACTGATACGCGATTGTATTTGCGTGAGCGAAGCAAACGGAATATTCCTTTTACCTCTGCCTCGTCGTTCCTAGTCCTGTTTTCCACTGCGCGTAGTAGCGTTCGATACTATACCGTTCGTCGCTTGGAAGGCACTCGAAAGGAATGCAGATCCGATTGGTCGTTTATCATAAACTCGATGCAATAATAAAAAACACGCGTATCGCTAAAAGTCTCGCATCTACAAAGTTTTTACGCATCTACAAACTCTCAGAGTTTTGTTTCTAAAAGCATCAAAATTCATAAACACGCTGCTTGCCAGAGAATTCGGTGCTCGATGGGTTTCGTTAAACGAACTCGCGCGTCGTTTCACGCGTCATCTTCCGAACGGCGAACGACGTTTCGTTCGAGGCAACGCGCGTCTTCGTGCATCGGACGAAGCGAAGGGATCAAATGGATATCGGCGACTCGCGATCGTATCGAAGAATAGCGCGATGGAGAGGCGAGGAAAGTTGGCGAGGAATTTACCGGGAAACGGCTAGAGATAGCAGATACCGGTCGAAGCAGAGAATCTAGTAGCCTTGACCTATTGGCGGCCTCGCGTCTGGTCCAAACTTCTCGCGGTTTCGCTTCGCTCCTGTTCGATTCGATTCGGTTTGATTCTCCAGAAGCCGCATCAAACGCGTTTATCGGTGTCCGTTTCCGGGCCGGACACAGCCGCTGCAAGAAACTTCTTCCTCGCAAGGAAAAAAGAAACCGCACGGCTATCGGCGACTATGTTCACACGATGCGATCACCGACGGATTTAGCTACGCGTTTCGTCTTTTTTCCTTTTCTTTTTTTCTTTTCCTTTTTCTTCTTTTTTTTTTTTTTTTTTCTCCGATCGAGGAAAACGCTCGCTCGACTCGCGCGTTGCCTTCCACTCGGTTATCGTCGCGACATCGATCACGGTACGCAGACCGTGGTGGGAACTTCAACGACGAGATACCTCAAACAAATTGTACGGTTTAAGGAACGAGGGCACGACCGGACCTTGCGCAACGAATACAAATGCTACCCTGTCCCTTCGTGGCGCGTGACGAAATTCATAAAAAGCCTGAGAGGTCGGGAACCAAGGGTGGAACCGCGGCCATGAGACGGAGAGACAGGGACGGAGAGAGAGAGAGGAGACGCTCCTATCGACGACAACGCGATAACGCGTTCGTGGGAAAGGCTGTGACGAAATTGAAGGATTCGCACGGTGCGACAGAGACCAAGTCGTCGTCAAGGAATCGGAGATTTTCGAGTCACGATCCTTCCATCGTCTCGGTTCCAACTCGAACTTCTCGTTGGCGATCCGACGGCGACCGTGGTGGATCTTTCGACTTGTTCGCTTCTGTAGCGCTTTTGCTCGCGCTATCGTTGCTCCGTGACAACGGACGATCGCGATACGCGTCACTCCGAAGACAAAAAGTGAAATTTCACGTGGAAACGGGGAACGCTGGTCTGTGTCGCTGTGTCGTCACCGTCGGAACGCGGATTCGCCCTCCGATTCTCAACGGAGATCGGTGCGAGAGCCTTCCAGACGCGTGGTCGATACGTTTCGCGGTTAAAACGGTAGGCGAGCGTAACAAAAGTAAAGACAGCGAAAGGTTTCGCGTATATAGGAAACTTACAGTTTGTAGTGGTGCTGCATGTGATGAGCCAAATGCAGGTCGGCAGGATGTTGTTGAAGTTGCTGCTGCTGCTGTTGTTGCTGTTGTTGTTGCGGGTGCATAGCCTGGTGATGATGTGTCTGCGGGGGATCCAGGCTAGAGGCACCCAAGAGGGTGGCGCTCTCCCTAAATAGCGTTGCCACCTGCATCCTGGCTGATTATCGGCCGCGTTTCCGAGCGAATAACCGCGTATTTGTCTGTCCGCGAACGAGTCACGTCCTTGCGAGATCCGATACCACTCGCACGGTATCACCGGTAGTGGTTGCCGACGGTTTTGCCAGTCTTTGAGAGCAGCACGCTTCCTGGCGTCGAAGAACGTCGGGATACTCGGGATCGCGAGGTTCGAGAGAAAGATTGGAAGGGTCGATAGACGGACAGGTAGACAGGTAGGCAGGCAGTCGGGTGGCGGACGGGTATGCGGGCAGGCAGGTACAGGCAGACAGGCAAGCAAGCGAGCAAGCAAGCGAGCAAGCAAACTGACAGACAGGACCGCTCTCCCC
>NT_176808.1:2349629-2350844 GCF_000188095.3 Bombus impatiens | reverse complement strand
GGCGGCGATGGCGGCGGCGATTGCCGCGTATTCGAGCGGATTCGATCGAGATTCAATCGAGTCCTCTCGTGCTGCTCGTCCTCCGGTTACCGCTCGTGATCCTCCTTACCACCATCGTCATCGTCCTCCAGGATATCCGACGGTCGGTCTCGGGAGCGCCTCGATCCTCCGTCGGGCAGCTGTTGACGTCGGCTCGGTGTATCCAAAGCCGAGGTGTTGCGAGGGCGAGAAAGAGAGAGGGAAAAACGAACCGCTGTCGTTAGCTGGACCCACGGTGTCCAGCTGTGTCGATACTTTTGGCTGCAGACCTTTTCGAGAGACGCTGCTCTCTCGCGGTTTTCACCCGCACGCGGCTACACGTGACCACCACAACTGCGATGGTTCAACCAGCCGAGTATCCCTCTCGGCCGAAAACTTTCTTCTCTTCGAGTTTCTCCTGTTCCGCGTTGCCGGTTCTCGGTCGACCCTCTCGCGTCTCCTCTCGCGTCTCCTCTCGTTTGGTTTCGTCGTCTTCGACTCTCGTTTCTTCGCTCGCAATGCCACTGCACGGTTTGCGTTGCTCGGCCTCCTCAAGACGCGCCGACCAAAGAAAAGGCTACTCGACTCGATTCTCGCGACGGATCCGTTCCGTCCTCCACCATCTCTTTCGCTCCTCGTTCGTTTCCTCGCTCTCGCTTCTCTTGCTCGTTCGCTCGCGGCAAAGCGGTCTCGTCCGAGGGATTCGCGTTCGCTGCACCCACGCCCCGAACGATAAAGACGGCACAATGTTTTCTCTTTTTTTCCTGTCTTCCGCCTTTCTCTCTCGCTCGCTCGCTCGCTCTTTTTCTCCCTCTCTTGCCTCTTTCTCCGTTTCACTGAACGAGCGTCGATGGTTCGTTCGGTCGTCTCGCCAACCGGACGACTCGTCGCGTTATTTCGCTCTCGATAACGCAACGACGTGTACCGCTCCTAAACCTCGGTACGCTGCTCCACGATACGACACTCCACCGCGAACGCGCCTTCTCTTCGTCTCTTTTTTCTCCTTTGTCTTCGGTGTCCGACTCTATCCCGTCTCTATCTGCTTTCTCTATCCTTCGCTGTATACGCCTTGCTCCGTATTCGTTTCGACGAGAAGTCTACTGTCGCGTAAACATTCGTCCACGCACACCACGGATGTTGAAACCGCGGCAGCAAGAGTCGGCGCCGCACTGCTTGGCCGTGTCGCTGGTTCGGTCG
>NT_176808.1:2345495-2346379 GCF_000188095.3 Bombus impatiens | reverse complement strand
CGGCGACGACGACGACGAAGACGACGACGACGAAGACGACGAAGACGACGACAACGACGACGACGACAACGACGACAACGACGACTACGTTGCTGGTACCAGTAACGATAGCAACGGCGATATCTGTGCCAGCGACGACGATTACGATCGTTGCTAGCAACGTCTGTAAAATTTCTACATTTGTCTCGTCCTCTTCTCGCCTCTCTCCCCTCTGTCGATCGTTTCTCTCTGTCAGGTGTAATAGACGCGTTCGCGTTCGCGTCCGCGTTAACCAACGCTAATCGATATTCGACGATCGACGATAAATCGAGTCACGCGACTTTGATTGGTCAAGAGGAATCGATCCTTGCTTCTCGCTGCAATTATTTGCCTTACTGAATTTCCAACGGTTCGCGGTTTCATCGTACAGACGTAGCCAAGAGAAAGAACGTATTTGGTCGAATCTGCGTGTATTCCGATACCGACGGCATTATACAAATTACGCGACAACATCGCGATTGCTGGAATGTCGTAACCGAATCCTTCGAGACGAGTAACACGCCAGCTCGTGTCCTTTTCTCGACGCACCGATGGGCGCGACTCCTTTCGACGCAAAGCAACGACCTTTCGAAACTGCCGCGTACCATCGAACCAGTCGTGCTAATTGACCGCGACCTGCCACCGCTATCTCGCTAAAGCGACCTCCGAATTCGCCAACGAACTCGAAGAAATCGCGAGACGCATCGAACAGAGTCGATGGCGCGAAACCGTTCGAGTTTTCAAGGAATCGCGACCTCGAATCTCGAAAGAGACGCGTCGACCCGCTACGCAGTTGCCACGAGTCTCGTAGATTCCGCGGGGAAAATCGATCGGCGTTATCGATCGAAAGGTCGCGCGGCTCGACC
>NT_176808.1:2325875-2344772 GCF_000188095.3 Bombus impatiens | reverse complement strand
CCGAGTCCGCCGTGAGGGTGTAGATCGGAGTGGGAAGGCGAGCGCGAGCGCGACTGTACGCGAACCCGTGTGGGTGAGAGAGCGCGCGCGAACCAGCGTATATCGCCGAGAGGCTGACTGCGAGACAGAGAGACAGAACGTTGGAGAAAGCGAGATAGCTTCGACGTATATAAGGGCACGTACGCGTACACGTATGCACGACCGACTGCCATGGCGGTAGTGGTGTATGCGGTGACCCTGCCGCGATGTAGGTGGATGGGTTGCCAGGGCTGTACCGAGAAACCCTGTGTCGACGTCTCTCTCGGCCCCTCGAGAACCTCTATATCTTTCAACGAATTTGTTCGCTCGCGTCTCGATTCGAAATGTCCTGGAATTTCCATTTCGATCGCTTCGAACGATACGAAGCGAGATGATCCATCCAACGGTTCGTACGCCGATCTACGGTGAACCGTTTTCGATTCGGGGCAAGTGGCGCACGCTCCGATCGAAAGTCGCGCGATTTCGCGCAAACTCGAAACACCGTTGCTCGATTCGCCGTTTAAACGATTGACATCGAAACGAGAATCGGGTTTTACTGTTGTTTCTTGGAGAGAGGGCAAGCAAACGAATATTTAACGAGACGCGTAGTAACAGGTAGTAGAGAGAAGATAGACAGACGATCGTACCGGTTTACGAACGGAAACGAAACGAACGCTCGTTTTGGCTTGGTAGATACGATAGGCGGCGATAGTTCGATCACGCGCCGATATCGCACGTGTGGCGCGCGCGATCTCTTTCGTCGATCGTCGCGGTAAAAATAATGTCAAAGTCAAACTCCTTAACACGCTCCTGTTTCGAGTAGCCGCTTCGTGTGTGTGTGTGCGCGCGTGCGATGGCCAATCGTACGTATATAGATACTAGCAGGTCGCAGCGTGAGCGCGAGCGCGACCGAGCGAAAGCAGCGGGGTCGAGGGTGGATTTCACGCAAAGCCGAGCGAGCGAGAAGGAACTCGTTGCGCGCCACTCGACGAAGCGAGAGACGAACAGATCGCGACCAAGCGGGAAACGCTCGTACAGACCGATCCTCGAAACAGAAAGAGAACTACCGCTGGGGAAACGAAAGGAGGCTCTCGCGCGCGCGATAGACAGAGAGAGAGCGCAACGCCTGCTGCGATCAACCCATCCTTCGCGTAGAAGGAGCGACGAAGAGAGAGTAAAAGAGAGGGACAGAGAGCAGGAGGGAAGGAAAAGACGATACCGTCGTCGAAGCTCACGCAAACACGCTCCTGGCCGAGCTCGCACACCGCTGCCTGCCAGACTCCCACCACGCGAACTTTCGGAAAAATCAATAGAATACAAGAAAAGCCCACGCTGCGCTAGGCGAGTGGAGCCCTCTCTTCCTCGTTCTTCCTTCTCTTTACAGCTCCCTTCTATTCTCTTCCTTCCTTCCTTCCTTCCTTCCTTCCTTCCTTCCTTCCTTCCTTCCTTCCTTCCTTCCTTCCTTTCCTCCTTCCCTTCTTCCTTCTTGCCTGCCTGCCTGCCTTCCTTCCGTGCTTCCTTCCTTCCCTCTGTTTCCCTTCTTCCTTTCGCCTCCGCGGTTCTCTGTTTGTACTCGCTTACTACTCGCCGGTCGCGTCCACCACGCAAACACGAAACGCTTGGCGATGCTCTGCGTCCGACCCAACAACCAAGATAAACGGTTTGCCTGAAAAAATCGCGAACGGAGAAAAAGCAGCTGACGGAGTCAGCCGCACGTGTGCGATCGACACGAATCTCAGATCGACCAAATTGTCCGCTCTACCGTGAGTTTGCACCGAGTTGCGCATTACCCGTATGAAACCTTCCCCGTCACTCTCTCTCTCTCTCTCTTTCGCTCGCTCTGTCTCTGGCCCGCATTTTTCCACTTTTTTTGGAAACGAGACGTTCATAGAGACGTTGATTTTTCTTTAGTTTGGCGAAAAGTGCTTTTCCTACAGTTATATAGCATTCATGGTAGTAATAACGTAGATACGATGTAAATAAACAAGGCAAACTGAGTAATGCAAATTTGATATAAATGTAGTATAAGTGGGAATGGAGCAAGTAATTCGAAAACGATAGAAACGCGCAGCGTAGACAGCAACGCGGAAGCCTTTCGATGGAGAGTGGAAGGAAGGAAGGTCGCATAGAGAGAATGGAAGTTGGTTGGGCGAACGATCGCGCGGTGCATGGATCTCGATCCGTGTGCACCTTCTGCGATCCAAACGGAATCGTAGCCTACCTCGTACTAAACGGAACTGACCCAGCTTCGTGGCTTTGTACCCTTCGTTGATCCGTCTGTCTCTTTTTCTCTGCCAGTCAGTCGATCCCTCGCTCGCTCGCTCGCTCTCTCCCCTCTCTTTCGCTGCTTCTTTTCATCTTTGTCCGGTATTGCCGGTGCACGAGGCCTCTCTCTCTGTCCTTCGCCCCTTGACATTCTCCCACCGCCGACGAGACACCCTCGAGAAGTTTCAATTTATACTGAAAGTCGTCATGACCGAATCTACAAATACGTACACTCGCTCGCGTTCCTAGTCCATTCATATCAGCTGAGTGCACGTAAACGTTACCGTATCGTTCTTGGTCCGTGATCGCGTACGAGCGGTTCGTCGAACCGCTCTGTATTTTCTGTCACGCTGTTCGCTGTGCCGACCGAAATCTCTTCTGCATCGCGACGAACAAGATTTTTCGAAAAACCTTGGGATCGTATCCTTGGCGCGTTAATCGACGTTTCGTGCGGTCCGAGCGAAAAAACCTCTCGCGTGAGATCGCTACGCGGATCCAGTCACGCGACATCGAGAATACCGTGCGGCTAAGAACGCTACGCAGGATCGCGTGCGCGAGATTCCCAAGCTTCGAGTATCTTTGAAAACACCTAACGATACGTTTGATCGTCACGGCACGGTGAACGGCGAACAGTGAACGGCGCGAGTCGACAACCCAGCCGACCATTCTATCTCGCTCTCCCTTGAGAATCGTTCGCCTTCCGTTTACATCGGCGAGCAAACCAACTTTAGTTCCAGCTTCTCACATTGTCGCCCTAGTCACCGTCTGTTTGCGTTACGAGGCAGACTGTGTAGAGTTTCGCGTGGTGAAATGTTCGCGCGCCATCCAAGCCACGATCGGAGAACCGTAGTCGAAGACTCGGGGCTCAACTTCGAGTCGGAGTCGCCGAATAGACAGGCAGAGGAGGAAAGGTGGGAGGTAGGCGACAATGTCGGTTAAGGAGGCCGAGAGGCCCGTTAAAGAATCGAGAACGCGGCCTCCAACGAGCCGACTGCGAGTGGACACGACCTGGCGGACAATAAAATAAGCGAATCAGCAGGTCGTTGTCGTAATTCTGGCTACGTCACTGGTACTACCCCTCTACACTCGACAGAGGGTCGTGTACCCTCGCGTAGAGGGGGATAACGGCGGCGGGAGAGTGGCGCGGAGCGGCGCACAGAGAGAGCGAGGGAGAGAGAGAGTGAGAGAGTGAGGAGAGCAGAGGAGAGGAGAGGAGAGGAGAGGAGAACATGGGGTGAGAGGCGCGCACGGGGCTAGGCAGGAGGGACAGCGGTGGTGAGAGGAACGCGCGGAACGCTTTATGAATGAATGTTTCCACGCCAAGTGTGGCGAGAGAGCGAGAGAGGCCCCCGTGTGTCCCGCGTGTAAACACAATAATACCGACGTTTCCATTCATCAGGTCGACCCCGGCAAAGCATGCCGCGACCTCGAGAAATGCCTTTCGAGGCGCCACGTGGATCGCATACCCCTCCCTAACCCTCTACCCTACCCTCCCCCCTCTTCCTCTCCCTCTCTTTCTTTTTTGTTACCAACCCTCCGCGGTGCTGTTTCAAACGCGATTTCAATCTTTCCTGCTCGTTTCATCGCGCTATATCTTCTCCGTGCCATCGCCGTGGATCTCGGGCGCCGGCTCGCGCGCTCCATCCGTCCTGCTTTCTATCGTACCTGTGCCGAAATGCGTGGTCCTTCGGGGGAACGCGTTGCCGCGATCGATCTCACGCGATCTCACCAACGAAATTTCGAAGCCGAGAACCTGGAAATCCGCGAGAACGACGATCGAACGCGGCTAAAACATTCCCAGTTGTTACCCCGATGAAAGTTGCGCTTTCTAGTTCGAATTGTACGCGTGTTACAGGTCTTTGAGCGAACGAATCTACCCAGCAAGGATGCGTTGCAACGATGGGCGGGGAACAGCGTTTGGTCCATGGTATGCGCCATGGAACTGGGCTTGATATCAGACGTTTCCCGAAACAACGCGCCGTTCCACACGGAACGACCGTCGGATGAACGACCGTCCGTCCAGACTAACGCCACCGTTTCCAAGCCCTCGTTGCCCTTGGAAAATGACTGCATCGGTGCCGCGAGTGAGACGACGAAGAGATCGAGATCGTCCACCAGGAGGAAACGAAAGTGCAAATTTCCATCTAGATCCAAAGCCAAATACTCGTCCATCGGGAAAGCGGTAAAGAAGAGCTCGCGCAAAGATAGAGGAGATGATTCGACCACCGCGAACAACGACTCCAACACCGTAGATAAGTTTTGGAGGTCCCGAAAGGCGGGTCTCGACAGATCGGAGAAACGAACCAACCAAGAGTCCGAAAGTTCGCAACATTTTCTTCCTGACGAAGCTGGAAACCAGCACCACCATCGAGACTCCATCGTAGCCGAACGCGACGACGATGATAATTCGGCGAATCGATCGAATCACGCGGCAAACGGCCTCGCCATACAAATTGACGTTCCGCAGACTCGTGCGTCCGATCAGCAGGTGTCTTACGAAAACGACGTGGCTAACTTCGTTTCACCGGACTATAATCGCACGGAGGAAAGCGATCTCTGTGTGATCACGGCGCAGATCTTGGAAACCAACGAACTCGACGCTTTTCAGACCTCGACGCTTGTCCTCGACGAGCAGAAGGAGCAAATGTTGGTCGACAACGACGAGGAACGTCGTTCCTCGAAAGAAGAATGTAACAACGAGGGTACCTCGACGACGAACAACCACGTCGAAGATAACGCGTCGATGGCCGATCGAATGGAAACTGAGGATTCGTCGGAGCGACCACCGGAGAACGACATTGCCCTCGAACGGCTCGACCAAGTCGAATCGACGAGTTTCGACGATACGGATACGCTTCCTCTGGCGAAAAGAATCTCGTCCGAAAGTCGAACGTCCAGCGAAGGCGAACGAAACAACGAAACGACCAAGCCGGTGAAAAGAGCGGCGAGAAACAAAGGATCCAGGTGGAGCGAAGAATATTACGAGGTCAGAAGGGTTACGCGAGGATCGATGAAAATCAGCAAGGATCTTTTCGTCGGCAAGCTGGTGTGGGGCTGTTGTTCGGGATGGTGGCCAGGCGAGAATTTCAAAACTATTTCTTTCTAACATGTCCTTTCGTTCGGAAGCTCGTACTCGAGCCTCGTACTCGCGAGTTTCCTACTCGATCGATTATCGGCAGACTGGAACCTAGCGATCGGCTTACCCGATCGAAAGTTTAAACGCGTGTATAAAGCTGCAATAGGATCACGGGAATGCGCGTGACGCGATGTGACGCGATGTGACGCGACGTGACGCAACGTGACGCGACGAGACGAGACGAGACGAGCGCAATCGATGTTGCAGCTATGTCCTAAGTAAACGTTTCTATGTGATATTACAGCGTTAATTATCGATGCCGACCATGTAGGAATGTTGTCCGAAGCAGGCAAATCATGGGTTTACTGGATTGGAGAAGCTCGTATATCATTAGTGAATATATCTTTCAATTTATTTATTTTTCCTTTTTTTTTTCTTTCTCTCTTTCTCTCTCTTCGTTCTTCTTACTCCCTTAACGGTCCAGAAAATTTGATCAAAGCCGACCAAAGACTCGTTAGTTGCACTTTGTCGAGAAATTAATCGAATATTAAATTACTCCGTGTGCTTGTAACGAATAAGTGGCTGCGATACAAACGTTATGAACTCGCCGAATAAGCCGGTGTGTAGTTTGATGAAACGCAAGGTATCAATTGCAACGTGACCGAACGAGACGTACGAGTCTGAGACTGTCAGAAACTGGACAGTTAAGGGGTAACGCTCAGCGCGAGCAACGGATTTTTCAAAATTGCCAATTGACATATCGGCGTTTCGTTTTAGTTGAATGAAAAGACACAGATCGAACCGTTCTCGTGCAACCTCAAGAGCCGACTAGCGCATAATTCAAACGAAGCGCGAATGCGTGTCATCGACGCAACTATGCAGGTTTTCTTTTTCCATCTTTTTCTCCCATTTTTTCTCTCTCATATTTTATTACTTAGATACGAGTTTCGCTTCAGATGCTGCGGAAATTATTGGGCGGCACTTTAACCAAGCCTTACTTCACCTGGATCGAGAACAATTTACCAAACACGATCGAAAGTAAGTGATCGAATACGTGGGTCGTGACCCCTGCAACCAATTATTCTTAGCTGATAGATTTTTCACGCTAACGAAACGGAGAACACGCGAGAAGAACGCATTTCTTTCGATCGAGAATTTTCATACCTCGCTCCTTTTAGAACGATAACGAAACCTACGATATGATAAACTTTGGTACTACACTTTCGACTTATTTTTATGCGCGTAATCGGATTCCGTCCGGTTGAACTACGATTGCGAAATAATAACAGGAGGTCGCGACTCCAAAAAAAAAAAAAAAAAAAAAAAAAAAAAAAAAAAAAAAAAAATAAAATAAAAAAGAAAGAAATAGAAAAGTATTGCTTTGGCGCACGAACCGATAAAACGGTCACATCGATATGATCGTATTTTTCGTACATAGCGTTAGACGAAATCAGGTTCTACCCATATCCAGACAAGATACAACAGAGATTAAACAGGCTTAGGGAGAAGAACGCAAAAGTTACGGAGAAATTCTTGCTAGACCAAAAACGTATGTTGTTACTTTCTTCGTTCTTTTTTTTTTCCTCTTCTGTTTCTCCTCCGATGCGAATATCAATTGCTGGATTTCTTTCGATAGGCGAAAGTCAAGGGAAAAGGTTGGCTGAAAAAGCGAAAGATTCGCTGCAACGAGGCAACGTAGATTTAACGCATTTGCCGTTGAAAGAACAGAATCCGGGGATTATAACGTGGGCTAAAATCGCCGGACACAATTGGTGGCCAGGTAATGCGCTTTAAGTTCCTTCTTTTACGAGGCTGCTCGCGGATTACGCGTTCTCTCGTACAGTTTTCAATCGTTTCGTTCTTTATTACGAATATCGATAGGATGAAATTCCACCCGTACACTGTCGTTCGTACGTATGCGACCACTTTGTTAACACGAATATTACTAAAAATACGCGAACAATGAGAAATTAACGATTGACAGATTTACGCGTACTATGGTCGCGTAGAACTACGAACGACAACGTTGTTCGCGGGTAAATACAATTTCAAGACTCGTCGAAGCATTTCAAGCATCTTTCGAATATTACAAATTCACGTTTTAAACATCCCTTCGCACGTTTCCCAAACACGCTCCCTTTACGTTGCAGCGATGATTATCGATTATCGTGACTGTTGCATGCGTGAACCAAGCTTTGGTTGCCAGTGGATTATGTGGTACGGTGATTACCAGCTCTCAGAGGTAAAAATTATCGAACGTTACTAAACGTTCCATCGAAAAGGAGCCGAATATACGCGTAGACTGTTACACGATTTTCATTGCGCGACAGGTGCACCATCAGTTGTTCTTGAGATTCGACAAGGGCATGGAAAAAATGCGCAACTACATAAATAATACGAAAAAGCACATATACCTCGTTGGAGTTCTCCAAGCCTCCAAGGTATTTATCCGCGTGTCGTGTCGTTTTCACCGTCTTTCGTAATCCACAAAATTCCGTTTGAACCGTTACTTTCCAATTCGTTTTTTTTTTTCTTTCTTTCTTTCTTTCTTCTTTTTAGGATTATTGCTCTCGTCTGGGATTCGAAACCAAGGACTGGACTGTAAACGACGCGTTGAGATATTTCGCAAGGAACAAAGATTCCAAAGAATCGTGCGCTCAAAGGAAAGAAGATTCCGTCAAAATATACGATAAATATTCAGCTTGCATAGCCAAGAAATTGAACGAGTTGAAGAACAATACAAATGTAGACGATGACCGGACGAATGACATAAAGAACAGTGGTAAGTTCGGCTGAATGGATACAATGTCGCGCTGTGAGTACGCGGAAACGTTGAAACACTTGTACCGACAGCGTATAAGCGCTCTTATATCATCTTCTTAATGAAACTAAAGGAACGATACTTTTTAACACTTTACCGACCGACAGCCGATTAATCGGTTTTTGTCGCCAACGCTCACCGACCGATAGCAGATTAATCGGTTTCTGTCGCCAACGCTCACCGACCGATAGCTTATTAATCGGCTTTTTGTCACCGATGATCTTTCTCATTATTTGAGCAGTAATTTGTTATTTAGTACTAAGGTACCTTGCTCAGTTGCGTCAGTTGCTGTTTTATAGCAATTTGAAAAACGTACCGTTCGCGATGAACAAAAAGAATGATATTGGAGAGTCTAAACCGAAACAGAGCCAGGCAGAATCTGCGCCTGAGCTGCTGATCGAACCGCGCGTATGTTGTCGAACCGCTAGCGGTCAGTAAAGTGTTAAGAGTCGAGATACGTGGCGAACTTTGAATTCTGAAAATCTTGACTCGCTTACACCGCTATCGGTCCCAGCACACCATATACGTTATGGAAAAATATCTGTTGTAAAACATAAGTATCTGTTTCGATCTAGATGACTTACGTTCTGCGATGAACGGAAATATCGCGTTCGAATCGTTGTGCCTAAAGTGTCTACGAGTTGCTGTGGGTAAGACGGAAATTCATCCATTCTTCGAGGGATCTTTGTGCAAAGATTGCTCGGTAAGGTAACGCTAGTAACGCATCGATAACGTCACAGAGACCTCGTACTATAATTTTGCAAAGGCAAATCGTTGTTCATGCTTGGAAATTGAACCGTTCTAGGATCGCTATAAGCCCTGCATGTTCCTTTTCGGCAATGACGACAAGTGCGTAAGTATTCCTGTTTCGATGTACGTGCCGTAAAAAGTCCCAGGGTTTGGAAGTTCGTTATGAAATGCGAATAAAGCAGGTTATTGGTTTTTGTCAAGTTAAAAGAAACATATTAGAATAATAAATACACTATACATGTGCATTACACAAATCACAGGTACAAGAAGAATATATTTTTCAAAAATAGTCGGTCATAAATCATTATAATTTATAACAGCCTATCGTTCATAAAATTGAGATTCATAGAATCAAGATTGGACATGGTAAATACCATGTAAATTAACTGAAAGGAAGTTACAAACGTTCAGAAATTTCTAAGAAGCTGCACGTTTCTTGCTTCGCTAACATACCTATAGAATATACCGACAAGCTTTGACTGTTAAACCCTGGGACAGCCAATGTATTGTACAATGTTTCACTTGGCCGAAATAATCGTCCAATTCATTCATTGGTTGTTGATTAGTTTTACTGCACGGTGTGCGCAGCCTCTGGCATGATGATCATATGTGACAAAGAGGACTGCCCAAGGTGAACTTTTCTTCGTCTTTGCGAGTATAATTTCCAAACGTATGAACACTGGTAAATTGTGCTTTTCTCTGTTTCTTTTTTTTTTTTCAGAGTGTATTGTACCGCCTGCATGAAACACCTGTTGTGCCCAACGACCTATGACCAAGTTCTTCAGGAAGATCCTTGGGAGTGTTTCCTCTGCGCAACTAACAATAAGCCTCGACCGTCCTTCGATTCGATCATCAAGCCACGAGCAAATTGGAAAGACAAGATGATCAATATGTTCCGTACGAAATCTAACCCGCAACAGTTAGTGAAACGTAATCGGGAGAAGAAAAAGATACGCGTGCTGTCCTTATTCGATGGCCTCGGTACAGGTGCTGCGTTGAGATTCTACTCTTTTTTCTCTGCCAAGAAGCTTGGCACTTGGTCCAATCACGGTTTACCGATTTTTTGCTAAAGATACATGCTTTTTCAGGTTTACTGGTACTTCTCAAGTTAGGTTTAGCCGTGGACACGTATTACGCGAGCGAGATCGACCCGGATGCGTTAATGGTGACCACTGCGCATTTTGGTGATCGAATCGTTCATTTGGGTAACGTGCAAGATATCACGAAGGAAAAGATTCAAGAAATAGCGCCTATCGATTTATTAATCGGTGGATCGCCGTGCAATGATCTCAGCTTGGCTAATCCAGCGCGACTCGGCCTCTATGGTTCGATTAGTTACTTTTAAACACAATACCATATATATGTACACCCCCGTTTATAAGTATACATATTAGAATAGAGGTTAACAGTTCCGGTTTTTGAGAACCATTATTTTCTTCCATGCGGTTAATTCGTTAGTTTCGTCCAACTATTAGGTTAGCAACTAAGTGGTAATTAGGTGGTAATGACAAAAACCGCAATCACTTAGTTGCCAACCCAATATTATTGCATTTTCTCATGTAAGTACGTATTGCATTCTGTTCTTAGACGAACAGAATTCTGGTAATCTGAGATAAGGATTAACCTCCATAGGGGAGCAGAAAATACAATGCTTGTGAACCAGAAGGGTGTACGTAAGAACGCGTAAACGTTTTACGGTTTTTCACGGGTTTTTCGTTTCAGATCCAAAAGGGACTGGTATCCTATTCTTCGAGTACTGTCGTATCAAGGATCTGCTAAAGGAAGTCAACAATGAATGCCATTTGTTTTGGTTATATGAAAATGTCGCTTCAATGCCGACCGAATATAGATTGGAAATTAACAGGTAAGTTGAAACCGAGTTGAAAGTTTTACAGAGTTCTTACATCGAGAACATTGAAACCTCGTTGTTTAACAGACATTTAGGACAAGAACCTGACACGATAGACTCGGCAGATTTTTCTCCTCAGCACAGATTGAGGTTATACTGGCATAATTTACCGATAGAAATACACTCATTGTCTACACAACGAGAGCAGGACGTTCAGGATATACTTACGCCGCATTGTCAACGTTATTCGCTTGTTAAAAAGATTCGGACTGTTACTACGAGAGTAAACTCGCTAAAGCAAGGTACGTGTTCTTAATCCTTAAAAATGCTACTCTCCGTTCGTCTCATTAATCGCGTTTTAATTATTAACGATTTCTTTACATTCGTAGGCAAATTGGCTTTGAAACCAATTCTTATGAAGGACGAAAGTGATTCCTTGTGGATAACCGAACTCGAAGAGATATTCGGATTCCCGCGTCACTACACGGACGTGAAGAATTTATCGGCGACAAAAAGACAAGGGTTGATAGGAAAGTCTTGGAGCGTTCAAACACTAACTGCCATTTTTAGATCTCTTTGTCCTTTTTTCGAGTGTAATACGGTTGAAACGAACTAATCGTGATACGTTTAGGAGAATCGAAAATGTTTATGCATAGCGTGTGCTTTAAGAAGCAAAGACAAAACGATCAAACGTGAACCAGATCTCGCTTCGTCTAGTCCAAAAGGAGGATATAGCGAATACTTTAAGCATTTCATTAAGTTTTCTCCAATTTATTTTGAATTTTGTTACAATCAAGATAAAACAAGTACCTCGCAGTATTTTCTACCATTTCTGTCCTTTCTATTAAAATTGCATCTTTGTCTTTCTCTCTGAAATATATACTTTATACACGCCTCAAACACATCATACATATTATACATTTTTCTTTTTCTTTGGAACGATGAGAAAAATAAGGAAACAAAAGAAGAAAAAAAAGAAAACAATATTACAAATGCGTATTCTTAAAAAATGGAACCAAATAGATGACACATATGCAACCCTTTTTTGATACACATAAAAATATATTATAGAGATTTATCGTTATTGTTTCAAGTGTTATTTTGATATCTCATACGGAAATACCCCCTGCGATGTTCTCGTGACATTGGTAAAACATCATTTCCACCGATATAAGGTACGTTCTTGTGTTGATTATTTTGTAGCAGCGTAGTCGGTACCGGTATACATCCCATCAAACAATTCACATACCGCATTATAGAAATCGGTAATGGTGTGTTTATAAATATCTCTCTTCGCTCCATATCAATTCCTCTGATGATACCTACACAAAAAGCAATGTCACGCATTAACTTCTAATTATCAAGTAAATAAGGAAAGAGAAAAATATATGTACGTTGATATGCTTACCAAACCCATAACATGCGCAAAGAGGTGCTCTGTTTAATATACGTGGACCAGCCATACTTTCACCTTCTTGCCATTCATTGTTATTCATATCGATTCCACATAATGCTACTATATTACCATTCACTACGTTTAACGCATGCGACGGGGGCACTGACGCTCGTGGAATTGAAATGTACAACGATGCAAAAGATGTTCTGTAAGTAAAGACATTTTCTATACATTAATGTGACTTAATAATTTGATACCTTTCACTCGACATGTGCGGAAAGATGATACTAACACGTATGGAACAGCTTCGTTGATGCTTAACGATAAAGGGTCATAGCGTCCCCTAAAGAAATATCAGAATTCACACCATTAACATACGATCAAACAATTGTGAATATATCAAAATGACTATCAAATAATATTGATATTGTAGCGGCACGTGAGTCATAGGACGATTCGAATCGAGAGTGACTCGTGTTGTTGTTTTACTTCGGGGTATTGACACTGTTACGATGTACGAGATTTAAATGTAAACAAACTCCGGGCAAAACAATATCGCCGCTACGTGCAATCGTCGACCGGAGTTCAACCTTTCCGGTAACCCCCTCCCCCCTCCCGACCAGTATAAATAAGCGAACATTCTCTCTAGGACATTCATTAACTAGTATCCTTATATCGAATAGCATTGATATTTATTATATATATATATATATTATATATATATATATTAACTTTGTATTCTGTACTTGGAACGATTTTAAATATATCTGATTATCACAAGTATTCACTCGTGTCGTCATTTAAAGCAACACGTTTAATATCCACCACAATATTGTATGTTAAATTCATATATCTTACTCGGAATTCCAAGAGTTTTGTACAATTTCACTCAAGTAGGAGATCATTACAAGTTCTCGTTTTTGATACGGCTCCATGTTCCAATTGTCGTACCCTGGAGCACCTTTACGTTCTGCATTTGAATGTATCACGAATAATTCGTAATCGCATGGTTGACTCCCGTCAATAACATTCCAACTCCAACTCGACCAGGATAATTGCTACAAACAATGCGTTTCTTCCGACGTATCTGTTTGCAAAACTATTCAAATGTATAGAATGGTAAAATAGTTACAATTACCTGTTGGTTTATCACTTCTTTACTTAAGTAGTTGATATAGTTATTCTTTGGATTCTCAGACATAATTTGTACAACGAAAGAAGGTCGAATCGATTTGATCGTAAACAAGATGATATCCCAACCAATACCATGTGAAAAACCCATCGTGTTTACGATAATAGGTAGGCGTGACAAAACTGGGCAACTTAACAATTTATTAATCAACATTTTAATACTCTCGATGTATCGTGTAATGCATCGTGACACGTCCACATCTCCGATATACAATTGAAAAGCCGGAGTCTTTAAATGCGTGAAGTTTGGTCCCAATAAGGGCTGTTCGATTAAACTGTATGATATACATCCAGCTGGTGTGCATTCTGCTTGTCCTGGGTCAACGTCTACAAGAACCACCATTTTGGAAACAGGTAGTAGAGTATTTATTAAGCATCGCATTGTAGTTGATTTCCCGACGCCTTTTCCACCGGCTATTAAGGTGCATGACCATTCGTTCTCACGGCAGCGTTTCAACATTTTGTCAGTAACTTCTTGCATAATACGTTGGTCAATAATTATTTCCTTACACGCGTAATTATCAATATAAAGATTCGACTGCAACATTCTTTCAGCCCTCTTGGGGTCAGTCCAAGAATGATACGACACATTTTTTATTTTTGGAAATAGGTTAAACGGATAAAAAACGTGTAAAAACCTAGTCAATTTGTTGTCCAAATTTGATAACAAAACAACTGCCATGCCGGGTTGAAGTTCTTTGATGTCTGCGATTAGTTTGTTCTCTTTGTTTTGATCGATGCCTTCTGTGGACAAAGATACCCATATATTTGATTCCAAATTTTGTGAAAATTTTTCACTCGTTTCGATCGAAACGTTACTATATCCTCTTGGTGAATAAATTTCGATTGGACTGTTCTGTGTGGTAATGACGCATCCGTAAGCTTCTATAGCCCCATATACTACTTGTGCGATTAACTTTCCAGTAAAGCAAAATCGTGTGTTTTTCGACATAACTGCGACTACTTTGTTCTTAAGACAATAAAATCGTACCGAGTGCTGATCAATGAGAACAGTATCATTATTACTTGAAGTTACTGTTTCCAATGTATAGCATTTGCTACTGTTACAGATGCTACTTTCAGTGTAGCATATATCAGAAGGTCTCTTAGGTTTTGCTGAATTAATGGGAGTAGTATTTGAACTGCTATTTTGTAATTGCTTTTTATCCTTACGTAGTTTGTGATTACTCTTGTACGGTGATACGATTTTAGTATCCTTTGCTCTATCAGATAGATTATCATTTGGATTTAATGATTCACCAATGATGACACAGGCCTCGTTCCTCATACTTTGCATACATAATGGATAATTGTCAAAATCATTGCCCTTCATCTTTTTTTCTTCTTTTTGTTTAAGTACATCAGGTATACTTAGCGAGGATAAATTTTTTGACAGAGCTTCTACTATTACTGGTGAACCTATAGTATTTTGCTCTGGAATGTTGCAATACTGTTTGTCATTTCTATCTCTGGTCAACTGTGTCCCTAAAAAGTCATCGTTCTGGAAGGAAAGATCCATAGAATCTGAAATTTAAGCAACCTGTTTCCATAATGGTGTTTTTTGCTTTAATAAAGATACTATACCATATCTTATGTTCTACTTGTAAATAGCGTGCAGTATTTATACCGATTTGTGAATAATAAATTCCTTACGTTGTGTTCCTTTTATATTGGCGCACTTTTTCTTTTTACGTTTTAAATTACATTGTAAGAGTATTTGGTTTTTGTTTAACGAATTTTCAGGCAGCACACTGTTTTGAGCACTTTTATTCTTTTTGGCCAAAGAATTCATATTTAAACATTTAAGATGAGATTTTCTTTTTCTTCGTCTTCGCTTGTTTCGTGCTTTATATTGTGGTAATTGCCTAAATTTAAAATTAAAGTTTTTGAATCAATACAATACGTGTTTTAACAAATTTACCAACACATATTCATTCAGTCATATAAGATAAAATTGTTAAGAAGCATTCTAATTGTTCGACATTTACTCACGCTTTGGTTTGCTTTGTACCAATTTTCAAAATTTTCGTTTTTAACTTCGTTGCTTGTGACGATTCCATTTTTATGTTTTGTAAAATTTGGTTATGAAATAAGAAGATTCAAATCTCAGAAAGACGCATTTTTGATAACTAACCTCAAAATAAACCAATATTATGATCCGTTCTTACAAAGATGTTTTGTATATTTATGCAAAGAAAAGCTATACGACGCATGCGTGCTGTAAGTGTGTGTATATAATTATATGTATATATATACATATTAATAACAAAATCGTGACAAGTGAACCCGGTTTTCGATTAGGGTACCTTTTCCACTAAATCTCCATTCGAAAAATAGAAATGCTCCTTTAGTATGCATTCAAAGAAGAATAACAGGGCGGCTCTTTAGCGACGCATCACGGCTACTATAGTTACCATCCAATGTTAACGATACGGAGTCGCGAAAGTATATTTGGCGTTAATATTCACGAAAAATGGAGTTACCAGTTACATATTGTTTATGTGGCCGTTCTTACGATTTCGAACAATTTATGATACAATGTGATGTTTGTAAAGAATGGTATCATGGAGGGTAAGTGTTTGAAATATTGATAATTAAAAACAACGGTCTCTCCAAACACTATGATTAAATTATGCTTTCCGAGACCGAATATAAACACGTTTCGTCATCTATCCTGCAAAACTCATTAAATAATTTAGCTACTCTCTCATGATTTCCTTTTCATAATATCTTTTCTTAAAATAATGGTTACAGCTTTTGCAGCAAAAGAATTAGGTTTTGTTGATACTTGCATAACCTATCCTAATGACGCGAAAATTTTTGATGCATAAGTAAATTATGCGGCCAGATTATATATTTTATGAATATCTTCTACATGTAACAAGATGTATCCATGCTATTTAAAATAATTTTTATATTTTTCTCTCTATAGGTGTGTTTCTGTAAAAGAATATATGTCCATAGATCTTGACAAATACCATTGTCCGCGTTGTGAAGCAATGTGCGGGCCATCGCTTAGTGAGCATATAGAAATTAATTTTCTCTTACTGTACTATTTATATAAAAAGATCTACAGCTCTTTTATTATTCAAATGTTAATTGTATTTCAGTGAAAACAAAATTGAATTGGCATAGACATGATTATACCGAGCCCGATGCTGATACAAAACCAGTCCAAACTGGCACACCAGTATTTATAAGGGAATTAAAATCCAGACATTTCCCAAAAGCTGATGAAGTTGTTAAACATGTTAGAGGACAGCAATTGACTCTTCAATATTTACAAGCTAATGGCTTTGAAAGTCCTATTATAATTGATGGGAAGGATGGACTTGATATGACCGTTCCACCACCAAACTTCAGCGTTTATGATGTCGAAAGTTACATAGGTATTAATTCTTTGTATATATGAATATTTATGTTACTCTTATGTATTAAATGTGCGTGCTAGATAAAACTGATTTCTTTTTCAGGTGGAGATCGAGACATGGATGTAATTGACGTTACAAGACAAAGTAATATCAGAATGAAATTAAGAGACTTTGTTGAATATTACAATTCCCCTTGCAGAACAAGGGTTCTTAATGTGATTAGTCTTGAATTTACAAACACTGGGTATACCAATATTAATTGCCTTGCCACATATTGGCTTTAAATGTTTCTAGGAAATATATGTATATATATATAATATATAAATTGACAAATAAACGTTGCAGTCTTTCACCAATGGTCGAGGCACCATACATCGCGCGTAAACTTGACTGGGTTAATTCTGTTTGGCCGCGTGATTGGCTCGAGGATAGTGACATAAAACGCCCCGAAGTGCAAAAGTATTGCCTAATGGGAGTCAAAGACAGTTTCACAGATTTCCACATTGATTTTGGTGGTACATCTGTGTGGTATCACGTGCTACGCGGAGAGAAAGTGTTTTATCTGATCAGGCCTACCCCTGCTAATTTACAACTGTATCAACATTGGATGTGCAGCTCAACGCAGAGTGAAACCTTCTTTGGAGATCAAGCCGATGCGTGTTACAAATGCGTTATAAAACAAGGCCAAACTATGATGATTCCAACAGGTTGGATACACGCTGTATTAACTCCAGTTGATTCTTTGGTCTTTGGTGGAAATTTTGTACATAGCCTTAACATTCCAATGCAACTACAGTGAGTACATAAACGCGACTGATAGTGATCATTGATTTAAAGATCATTTCGAATGTTTCACTTAATCTCCAAACTTTATAGAATATACGAATTAGAAAAAAAAATGAAGACTCCTGCCAAATTTCAATATCCTGGTTTTGAGACAATCAATTGGTTCGCAGCAAAGAAATTACTGAAAGAATTGAAAGAATTAAATAATGAAGGAAAGAAATGTCCAGCGTATCTTTTACAGGGTGTTAAAGCATTACTCAGTATTCTAAAACAGTGGAACACAGATAAGGACGTGAGTTCATTTTTTTCATGGTAAAATCATTTTATCGTAGATTATGTATCTCATTAATATTTCTGAATTGCTTCTATTTTAGTATAATATGACCAGTAGAGGTCAAATACCAGAAACAATAAATAGTCAAAAATTGTTAAAAGATTTCAGTAAGGAAATTCGACATGCTGAACGATACTTAATATCTTTAAATCCCCCGAAACCAGAGCGAGAGAGTAAACGCAAGAAAAAGAAACCATTGAATAAAGATTTTGTAGATTATGATGTTGCCGATAGAATGCCTGATAATCCGTTCAAAGCAACGTTAAAAGAGACGAGTAAAGCGAATTCTACGATTGTAGAGTCACCGTCATCCGGTAGACCACCCTTAAAACTCACATTACCGAAACCCATCATGTATCCCTATGCCAAAACTCAAAGTCCAACATTGGAAGAGAAAAATGTTTCCCCTGTTAGTAATAGAAGATCGTCAAAACCGGGTAAACAAAGTCCAACCGTAATTAGATTTAAGCTCGGCAATAATGAGGTGGTCAGGAGTACACATGACGACATAAATACGTATAATAATTTACACTCTGACCATCCCCTTGGGACATCGAAAGAATTAACTTGGAAACAAACTTCCATATACGACTTTCACGACGGCAGCAATGAAAGCGATTATGGTCGATTTACTATTGACGAATCGCCAAAACGAAAGAGAACACCCAAAACTAATACGCAAAAGCGTTTAAAACGCGATTACGATGGAGATGTTGATGTTTTAAATGATGCACCAAAAAATGGAATCGAAGAATTATTAAAAGCTTCGGCTTATACCTTGGGAAACGGGACTCAAAGATTGGATGTAACGTACGTATTAATTGTTCAACAAATTGAAGCATTTTCATGTATTACAACGTTTGCTGATTATAGGACATCAATGATATCACAATATAGTCAACCTATGCCACCACCTACTGGGTAAGATAATATGAAAAGTTAGCATGCTTGAGGAATTTATTTGAAAACGCATGTTTAACATTACTTTATTATTTCATCTGTTCTTTCCTTTTCTTTTTTTTTTTTTTTTTTTTTTTTAA
>NT_176808.1:2291253-2325536 GCF_000188095.3 Bombus impatiens | reverse complement strand
TCTTTCCTTTTTTTTTTTTTTTTTTTTTTTTTTTATTAAGAGAACAAACAGAAGTGTATATATGCACGCGTGAATATGTAAATATGCGCACTTGCGCGTGAGTGTATTACTTTTTAATAGTGTAGCATTGTTATGTTTTACGTTTTTGGTGTCCTAGTATTTATAAATTGAAAACAACCAGTTCTGGTAGGGCATCTCCTTCGACTCGGGAAGCAATTGCCGGGATGCTATCCTTCAGTGAACAATGTTATTCAACTACATCAAATAGTACATCGAAATCTACAAAAATCACGAAAGTTCAAACTAGCGAGGATGACGATCAGTCTATAGAAAATATCGATAAAGTTCATCAGGACGATGATTTTAGTACGTAAAATTATAAAAAGATGACTTCTTCATGCGAATGCATTTGCATTGATAATTAACATTATCATGTATATATTTTCCGTATAGTTTACCCGACTCTAGACGCTTCAGACGATGAAGATTTTATTTTTAAACCTAAAGCGAAAAGTCAAATAGACGAGGCATGGAATCCAAAAGCCAGAGTAGGACCTCTCTTGCCAAAAACGAATCGTCCAGCTCGAGAAGGTGTCAAGAAAACATCTGTCGAAAAAGGGCTCGAAGCAGCGGCAGCGAAACGTGCAAAACAATCGGTATGTACAAATTTGCTTTTATCTTTTTGTTGATGTTTTTGTTATTGTTATTCTCATTATTATACTGATCGTCACGTTAATTAATAATCAAATAAATTCTTAACTCGATAGATAATATAGGTTCCTCTTTATAACACAAATTAACTCATTTATCATTCTATGTGTGATCCTATGTTTACATTCATTTGTATTTCCATGATTATTTCTTTCTTGCATACTCATATCGCATAGGACGATTATCTGGATAACAACATGGATAAGGGCTCCAAGAAGAAATTGGTAGGCATATTACGGTTTCACTCTTCGTTTCATAACATGTGTTGCATGTATCTTGAATACGATATCATAATATCAGCAAAAGTAATATGTTATATATTTGATGTATATACATACATATAACTCTATGGTACACAGATATTACTATTGATTTTATTGAATATTTGATTGCAAATTATACTTCTTTTATAATATACTTATGATATACTTTTGTAAATTATATTTCTGATTATATTACTTTCTATTTCGTTGAACGGTATTTAAGGTGAAACTAATTTATCTTTAATTCGTATAACATAATAGAGCACAACTAAGCGGACATATAATAAAAAGAAGCAAAAGAATTCATCTGTAACTTCGGCAACTGGTACATCGGCCACATCTTCGGAAAATACCGCAAAAACAAGCATCGGATTCGGCTCGATATTAACGAGTCCTAATAGGCTCAAGGATGTTAAAGCGAAATTAGCCGCCCCAGTTCCAGTTGGTAAGATATTTCCTTATTTTAGAACATTTTTTCTTCTGGTATTTTATCAAAATCAATACTATTGTTATACTATTGTTACTTAATTTTCAGAACGAAAACCAAAGAAAGGAATGAAAACGGCGAAACAACGCTTAGGAAAAATTTTAAAACTTCACAAAATGATGCACTAGGTTAAAAAATAGCAAAAAATCATGGACGTAACGGACTATACATCACATTACACTCTCGATTTGTGTACAAAAACTACATATGTAATAGATGTACATTGCTATGTAAATATGTTGAAATCATTAAGGTAGTATAACTATCTTAAGAATCTAGTTTTTAAAATTACGATCGTTTTTAACGAGATATTTATATTTATTATCGCAGTATTTAATTTTAAGATATATATACATATATATGTATATATTGTATGTTTTGATACTTGACTACTTCAGTAAGAGATTATTTATGTTGTAGCGAACACTTGCTGAAGCTTTTCATAAATGTACAATTTTATTTTAAAGCATTATTTGTTTATAACTAACGAAAGAACAACATTGTCCATCTAATTGTAAAGAGGCTGTAGTATATTAAATCTTTTTCAATTCACTATATAATAGCAGCAACAAATTTTGTATGGCATAATAGCTGCACGACAACGAAAAACAGTGGGATAATCGATACTGTATTCTGTATACATTTACTTAGAACTTTTGGTCTCGATTATGTGCTTTTCGTTATATTTACGTCTTGTACTTACTTCTATCTTCGGTTTATATCAAGTTATATTCACTTTGATATATTATAATATTTAATAATTTATTCAATCACCTATACTCTATACGTTTGAACAAACACTAAACGTGTTGTAGAATATGATTCATTTTCATTTTTATAAACTAATGTAATCCTTTTTGTATATCTATTAGTATCTTGTAATTGAGCATGCTCATATGTCAAAAGAATACAAACATTGCACACATATACACATATAAATTGCAGCTGTCTGTCTTCATTTATTATCAGTTTCATTATCAATGACACAATTTCTCACTTGTAACCACTGATTTATATGTATAATTATTAATTGAAAGATGACACTAATTAAAAGGTGACACAGTCTTTCATTTATAATCACTGATTTGTATGTATTATTATTAATTGAAAGGTAACACCGATAATATAATTTTCACAGTAATGTATACAATATATTTCTTTTATAATTACTATACATACTATATATTCGTTGCGACGTTTATAAATGCGAGATGCGATGTATGGATTTCATACTTCCCGCTGAATGTAAAGTGCAAAGGAGTGTGAGCGCATGCGTGTAATTATCTGTACTCAGCAGTATTCAGTAGTACCTTGATTGATGCTGACCGTTTTGTAAAATTTCTCGTTGATTTGATGTGTCTTCGCGAAAAAGTCTATCGACCGTTCGTTCTCTGTGTCCATCGCTAATTATATCTGCGAGTGTGTATTTCAACGATTTAATCGTATTCAATATCTGTTTTCTAATCAGTGTCAATTGCTCGTGTCTTTTCTTCGAAAAATTTTCTTCTAAAATTTATGGTGCTTTCAACACGTAGTGTATGTATATACGTATAGAATTTACGTATAGCGTACAAATTGTGAAACGATCGTGAGCCAGTGAATCAATAGTAAAAGGGAAATTCATTGTAATATGCGATAATACCGACTGGGACGTGAAATTGTTTCCTTTTGACCGCGTGGAATATTCAAGACGCTATCGCGTGTATTTGACGTTCACAAGGTAAGTGAAATGCATGCCTTCCAAATGAAACATCGTCAGATTAAAACATACATCTTGCCTTATCCATACACAAGAAATCTAATTAAATACTTCTATTTTAATGTTCGATACACTTCGCTAATCAAAACGTGCAATGCAATCTTTTAATCGTTTATCGTAAACTGGACGAATATGAATTAAGAAGAGAATTATTGAAGATTTTCCATTTTAGACCTTCCATTTTATCCTAGTACTGTCTTTTTTAAGTATCGTTAATGAAATCGTTTATTCCCTAAATAGCAGTTATCATTGACAAACATATGGGGAGACTTCCGCCTCTGCAGTAATACTTCTGTATATATCAGTATTACTTTGAACTTAAAATAGATTCATCACGAGCATTCGTTTCTTTTGGCATGTTCAAATGGCATAAAATTTAACTCTGAAACTGTATTACGCAAAATTATTATTAGACAATAATGTGAAGATATAAACAAATAACGTTTCGTAGAGAACAAATATCAAGTAAGTTGGTTAGTATTCATACTACCTATTTACATAGTTTCGTAAATTTAGCACAGTGATTTTTCAATCATTGCAAAAAGAGTTGTCAAATCGCTTTGATGATCACTTACGCCGAATTATAAGAAAAAGTGTATTCTCTTACAAAAATTTTATATAATCATAAATCAACAAAAATAAATCAACAACTATAAATTAATAGTCGATATATCGTATACTATACATAATCATAGGTAAGATAACAGAGTAGACTTCATACGCAACGCATCTTTATGTTATATGGCCTAAGGACTTTACACTCTGTTTATGGCCGATTCAAAGCAGAGTAAGATTACGATACTATGTACGATATGAAAAGATATCAATTAATCGATATTCAACAAGACTAAATGTCTATACAAAAGTCTTTCTTCAATTAAACAGATTTTGGTTTTACTTAAATGTGAAATTAAAAAATGTCTCAATTTTTATGCTTATTACTTCTATATACAGGGTGTCCCATTTGAAACGAAGCACGTAATTATTTTCTAAACCTAAACTATCCGTTACAGAAAAATATGTTTCAAGTAAAACTTACCTTTGTTCCGTGGGGAACATCTTGTATGGAACTATATGTTTTCATTGAACCACGTTTGTAGTCTACTACAAGATGAATTTCATTAACCTAAATGTGTCGGTGTTTCAAGGTCATTTCCTGCTGTTCAAAACCTACTTTCGTTGAACGTAACAAGATCTCGTTCTTCGCAATATTTTATCGATACGGTTGTAAACATAACTCGAAGTCACACTAATAATATGCATTATCGTTACTTCTGTTTACAAACAGAAGTTTCCTACCACTTTTGTTTTTAATTTTTTTTTTTTTTTTTACATAATCTGATAATAATCGATGAATAAAACGAAATATCTACAACGACTTTCAGTGTCGTAATTCATTGGTTCAAAAGTTGCGCGTTATTACAGTTCGAGGAAATTATTTACAAGCACTACTACCTCATTGATTTCGATGATTTTTGAATATGCGTAGAAACTGACATTGTACAACTTTTTCCTATACATATAACCCTCGTTCGACCTTAGTTTCCCAGATATTCTACTGGCACAGAACAAAAAACCATTGGTAGTACTATAGCGAATTCTGTCTCTGTTTCTGTGAATAATTGTACATTCATGACAGTGTGTGCGTTAGCATTTGTTGTCGTTATTTGGCGCGGTTATAGTATTATAGTATATATAGCATATTATATATAGTAGGCGGGTATAGTTAGAATTGATCATAATGCTACCTAGTTTTTTTGCGAATATCGCGGAAACTAAGGTTAAGTGACGATTATATGTATAGGAAAAAGTTGTTCAGTATCGTGGCACGGACAACATATCTAAAAATCATCGAAATTGGTAAGGTGGATGAGATATCGATATTTAAATAAATTAATAAAATCGATTGCGATTGTTATCAGATTATTCGAAAACAATCGTAAAACAAGTGGTGCTCTAAGACGAAGTTTAACCAGATCTTTTGAAATCAATATTAACACATCGAGTACTGCGGCATAGTCACGTTATAGACGAGTGTCGTTCTCTGTTGAGGTCACGTGTACCACGGATTACTCGCGTGATTACATTCATTGGAAATGTTTATGAAATATGAGTTGACATTTATAGAAGTACAAAAATAATTAGCAGGAAGAAAAAAGGATAATATATATATATGATATGCAATATAAAAACAATGCACACATTTATTTGAGTAAGATATAATTAAAGAGATATAAAATCAATGACGGTTCGTGGATTTTACACCCAGCGCACTGTGTGCTACGTACACGTGTAATCCTAAACAGTATGAAATTATTAAATCGGCTCGACAATTTTTTTTAATTGCGAACATGTCAATAATTCTAGTATTGTGTATGGGACAGTTTTTCTTCCCTTCGATCGGATGTACTCGCGTATTAAATTAAGATTCCAATGAAATCAACAGGAAAAACTTTGAAACATTCACAGCAACCACAGAAACGAGTAGAACGCGCAACACTAACTGCAGCACGGAACAAGGCATTTTGAACGAAGTTTGAAGAAGTACTTAAGAGAGAGCGAGGAACTTCCTACCACTACCGCTGTCACTGCCTACACCAGTAAGATCTTATTTGTATATGTAACTTTTCGGTCAATACGCGAGTTTATCTTTTCGATTGTATTGAGCATGGCAGTGGGAGTAGGGGTAATCTTTCCTCGCTTAAGGAACCCCTCCGGTTACCCTGGCGAGGAAAGATATTAACAACTGTAGCGATACAATGGTCAGCGATAGACTTTTGTTTAGTCTAAAAGCGATTTTCATACGTTATGCCCGCATTTAACGAGCAGAAGGCGTGTAGCAACTGTTGCGAGCCGGCCGCAGTCATTAACGCGCGTTTCGTTTATGCAAGGAATCAACTCGCTGTGACAGTGAGCCATGAAGAAATAACAGCACAAAAGAAAAATTATACTATCAACAATTTCCGAAATATTTGAATGTGCTGCAACACGTGTATTGAGTAGCTGCCCTTGCATAAAACGATGTTTAGCGCTAAAATATAGTAAACAAAAGTGAGATTTATTCGGACAGTCGTCACAAAATGTTACTATTCTCACAGTACATCCTCTTGCTTGTTTGCCAGCAAATTTTTGAACATTGTTTATATAACATTCAGTTGACGCTTTGCTTTCTTCTTACTGCATTTCATTACGTTCCAGATATATCGCTCGAAAAATCTTCGTCTTAATTCCGTGTTGATCGTTGAGGATAATTTATATAAACTTCTTATTTATATTTTGGAACCAGATGAATGGTAAATCTAATTTTTATTCGCTTTATACTTTTGAGGTGGAGGATGTGCTATTGAAGTTACTGCGGTGTTTATTTTCAACAATGTTTATTTCGATGCGGAGTGTGCATCGCTTGAGCTCCACCTCTGTCACGTTACGATCCACCTCAAATTGGTTACCCCGACGTGATCTGAACGAAAGAGGTGAACGTGTTTGGGCCGCATAAACATTCTACCGTAAATCAAGGCTGTTCATAATGGCAAACGGCGAACGCCACAGCGCAGACACAATAAGTCAACTACTCCGCGTACCTCCACTACGGCCTCAAAGAATAGTAATGTGGTTTGCCATGTTGGAAGCACAGTTCGAGGCGGCACGCATCACAAATGACAAAAGGAAATTTACCGCCCTCGTCGCGAACCTCGGTGATCAATATTTATATCAAGTCGAGGATATAGTGCTAGGATCCACCGGCGACGAGACGATATTAGAAGCTCAAAAGTGAACTCGTCAAAAGACTGGCCGATTCGAACGGCACGGGAGTGCGACTGCTGTTCGAAGGTTAAGAAATGCGAGACAGGACACCGTCTCAGTTCTACTGGAACCTGAAGAAGCTGGTCGCCCCATCGGACGACTGTCCGCGTGTACTGTTCGCGTTTCCCTGGTTCCAGCTACAGGGGAAACGGCACTTATTCGCGCGATCACGGAAGGTTCTGTGGTAGTTGCATATGCCGGGCTGCTGCAGTCTTTCTCTCGAGCGCGATCTGCGACGTCGCGAGCGTGACCCAGGTCGGTGACGACTGTCGAGGAGCAGCGCGCTAATCTGCGCTTCCAATCGACTTACCCGGTCGTGCACCGTGTCTAGGGCGCGGTTCGATTGCTCGCTGACCGCTGCTATTTGTCCGTGTACCGGGCGTATTTCGTGGATCCCGTCTGTCACCGTGGTCAGGACTGCTGCAGTTGTTTCCTTTATGACGGCCAGGACCTGTTGCGTATTCACTGAAGAAGGATCTTCCAAAGCGTCAGAACGAGATCGTCCGAGATCGATGGAGCGGCCAGCTTCTTCAGGTTCCTGTAGAATTGGGACGGTGTCCTGTCTCCCATTTCTTGACCTTCGAACGACAGCCGCACTCTCGTGCCGTCCGAATCGGCCAGTTTTTTAACGAGTTCACTTTTGAGCTTCTCGTATCGTCCCGTCGCCGGCGGATCTAGCACTATGTCCGCGATTTGACCTAATTATTGATCGCCAAGGTTCGCAACGTGGGCGGTAAATTTCGATTTGTCACTCGTGATGCGCGCCACCTCGAACCACACTTGCAACATGGCAAGCTACGTCGCTATTCCTTGATGCCGTAGTGGAGGTACGCGGAATAAGTTGATTTATTGTGTCTGTGCTGTCCGTGGTGTTCGTTGCGCGCCCTTCATCGTTGCCATTTGCCATTATGAACACTCTTGATTTACGGTAGAATGTTTATGCGGCCCAAACACGTTCACCTCTTTCGTTCAGATCACGTCGGGGTCACCAATTTGAGGTGGATCGTAACGTGACAGAGATGGAGCTCAAGCGATGACGATACAGTTCTGATGATCACTGAACTAAAGTGCTACTGTCTCGATAGCGCCTCGATACAGGCTCCATGCAGATTTGATACAGAATTCATACAAACTCGATACAACTAACCGTGGCTATCTGTCTGACTGACTAACCAGCGACTACCAGTGACTACCAGCGACTACCAGCGACTACCAACGACTACCAACGACTACCAACGACTACCAGCGACTACCAGCGACTACCAGCGACTACCGGCGACTACCATTGCGAGCTTCTTTTCGTTTCGCTTTTTGCAGGATACCGAGGTGCTCGGAAGAGAAAGTTTTCTTCCGAGGTGGGGATGGAGAAACCCATAGGCAATAAAGCAATAAATTTTCTCTTCGAAGGCTCACAGGTTTTTTAATAAGTCCCAGGATTTGTTTTTTTACGACGTCCTGTCTTCGGAAGTCGTTTCGCGGACTATGCGGCCAACACATGTGCTTCAATCCTGGAACTTTCTATACGGCCATGGGTTGCTACACTTTTATGCGTATGTCCTACCCAGTTGAATTACGTTAAGACTCTCGCTGAATAATAAAAAATGACAAATAAAATGAAAGAAAAACGATGGCCGATTTGAACAAATTAGCAACGCCATCGTGCGATCCAAAGACGCATCATCATGCCGCATGACCCACCGATGGCTCACAGTATGATAATCCTGTTAAACATGACAATTATGTACCAATTAATGATATTATGAAACATTTCGCGATAATGTTTCTTCTTATGTGTAATTATCCAAATGACCCGAACGAGAAGTTCAGCGTGGGCCGTCCGTGGCTCAAATCAAAGGTATCAAATTAATTTTCGATGGTTCGTTACATACTTAATGAAATTACTTGAAATATAATTCCAAACGAAATGAGCCATCGTAAATTGAATTGATACCGATACAAGAAACACGCACTGCCAGATACAATAATATTGATTCTTAATACCGATTCCACGAGATTGTAACAGGAACTAAGAATGTTCTGGAAAATTGTTGTTTGTAAAGAGAAATAACAATGCAGCTGTATCGACGAAGTGCTACGAGGAACGAGATCATCTTGAATTTCTGAAGAAAAGAAAGTTTGAATTCGCCTCGAAGTGGGCTATAAACCTAGCTAAATGAAAACATATACAATTTATAAAAACAAATTGAGGTCTCGAACTCCTTGACAAATCTATTGGTCATCGTAAGATGTCCTCCTCCGAACAAAGTACGTATTACTTGAGATATTCTTTTCTGTAATAAATAGTTTAGCAGACAATTGCGTGATACCATTGAAATATTCTATGACACCAAATGGGACAAAAATGAAACAAAGCAGAATTGCACACACAAACGAAAATAAAGTTTGGAAACTCAAGTCTACACGAATTTGGCTAATTTCCAATTAGACAGCAGTAGACAATCTGTAAGAAGTTACATATTCGAGCGAATATAAGCCCGTAAAATAAAATGAAATTCCTCTGTTTAAGATCACATTTTCCAAAGAATACAGTTTGAACACGTTCAGCCACGACTGTCAGGGATTTGGAACGAAAAAGAAGGATGTTGAAAAATGGCCACTTTTAGACCTCCTTGCGAACGATAAATTCTTACAGGACATTTAATAGCATCTTTCGACGAACGATGCGTGTTATTACCATTTATCCAAAATGCGATAGGAAAGTTAAAAAGAAAATGAGTGCGAAGATGAAAAAGTGGCAAACTTACTCGTGTGTTACACTTAATCTTCATTTTCTTCATACTCTTGTTCACTTATAGGATAATTTTTCGTCTATATCGACATCGTAATATCTCAGAAGTTCTGCTGTAATACCACTAGATAGTTGCTACGTGAGAACAATGATGAACGATACGCTCGCTGACTTTGTATCCGCATATATATGTTTTGTATGTCAGGAACGAATTGCACTCGGTCTAAAAACAGAATTAATGTAAACACATTGAAGTAATTATGAAGTGCGAAAAATCAGTCAGAGTCGCTCTCAGATACTAGCTTGAAGACGTAAACAGATAAGACGTTTCCCCATTGCATCTGTCAGTTTCGATGTTCGACTTTGAATTGCAGATTGCAATTAGCATTCGATTCCATTCACTATCAAAAATATCAAATTGAAATAGAACCGAATAATTGCATTGGAATAAAAGGCAGTCGAATAATTAAAAATACTTTGTTTACCTATTAATTGACAAAGATAAAACCGAATTGGAAGACACTGTAGCACAGGCATGCGGGTGCAAAGTTGATGAACGTAACAACGATCCTGTGATGCTCTGAACTGGCTCGATTCCAAGCTTCGATTGATTTACCGGCAGAATTGCGAAAAAATCATTTCCTAGATGATTCAGTATGTGGAAAAGGTGAAGATCAAGTGTAACGGATGGATTAGTTTCTTGAATTTTCTAGAATTTTTTGTACTCAAGGAAGTCCAAAAATGGCCATTTTCTAACATCCTCCTTTGTTTTTCATTTCCCATTGACAAGTTTTCAAACTTGATTTTCCAAAAACTGCAGCCTCCAACGCAACTTTGTTACTCCTCATTTTCATCTTATTTTGATTTATTATTCATCTTATTGTCACGTGCAAGAAAACGTAAAGTTCGAATATACAGAACGTACTGTAAACGCGATTGTCTCGAACTCGTTTCAATTATTTTCCTGCACGTAGAATCTCTCTGATCCCGTTTATTATTTTAATATATCCTTTTTGTAGCTTAACGAACTGGGTAATATGTAAGTCATTTATTTCAGTTTTTCAGTAATATAGGTTTGCGTAAATTTTATGCATTCGTTTTACTCCTTGGTTCTTAATGGGTTAAATTTTCGTTTTGCTTGACACACAATCAGGATAGCAAATCAACTCTCTATATGGACAATAATGACCACATTTGCACAGTCATCGTCGTTGACACAAACAACTGCTTTTCTATTACGATATCCTACAATTTATTAATTCTTATATTTTTATTGTAATGTTACGTTTTCGTCAATTTGCTATAGCAATAAATGTTTTGATTTCTGCAAACTGACAATCAAAGGCGATACTTACTGTCTTTCTGTAGAATATACAGATATAGATCTGTTATATGTAATTTAAATTGTTTATTTAAAAATCTTATCAATACTATATTAAAATGAAATACTTAACAGATAAGTTGAACGAGCCATTTTGAAATTGATAGCGAGGCTATCGTGATTGAAACCGATTAACAGAGAGGCTTATCGTATATTTGTTAGCCTCGCTATCGATTCTAAGGAAACTTGTACAACTTATCTGTTAAATGTGCTCAGAATAACAATAGCTTCTTATACAAAAGCTACTCAACGAAGCTACTCCAAAATATTTGACATTTACTAATATTAATTTTTGTTAATTCGTTAGAGACATTTATCGTGCCATGATATTCTACGATAACTCTAATAGAGATCAATGTTGTCCCGAATCTTTCCGCTTTAATTTTACAAGTAAATTACAGTCTGTTAATAAAGTCAAGCGTCTACAGTCTACGTAGTCTTATATAAGCAGCAATGAATGAGTATATTAATATTTTTATCGTTTGTTGAAAATATTAGTACGTAGCTGCAAAACAGCCAAATCTCAGACTGATTAGTGTTAAAGAATGGAAAGAAAATTCAGATTGGCCAGTAATAACGAATGGAAAAAGTTACTGGTGTGAGCAAAGCCAAAAGTGGAGGAACGTCTACAAGAAAGGAAATTTTATAAATTAATTTGCAATGGTATACGTTTGAGAATATTGCGGTAAACTTCTCATTCTATGTGCCATAATGTATATATTATTAATATATTTATTTTATTCATGACTTTCGGCTGTTGGTCACTCGCGATTACATCTTCGTTTACATTTACATGTACGTTTTATTCAAGAATCTTACAACCTACGTGATACGTATATCGATAATTGATAAATTTTCTTAATTCTATCCTAAGCAAGTATGACTATTCGACAATTATTTATTAATTGTATTATTTTACTTGTTTATACAACGTTGCATTAAAGGTATTATAATCTCACTGTCTCTCCCTGGAGCTCGCGAACAGCTCACAAATAGAACTTAAATACGTAAACCTGTTATGTATGCAATAGAACTCTATTTACCTGATCTCATCAGGAACCTATCGTACAATAATTTATCGACTAATAATTTCGATAATAATAGATTGACAAGTTACGAGTTGTAGCTTCAGTTATAGATTTCTGTGTTACACATTAGCTGATGGGATAGTCATGTAACTTGTCGCTTGTAAAGTTTATCAAAAATTTCGCTTCGGTGCTTATTGTATCTTAGTGAAAATGTATTGTTAGTAACAACAATGCGTTCCTAGCATCATACAAACGCCACATAACATATATTTCGCGTATCTTCGCATTTCTTATCGGCGATGGAGAAAAAACCATTGCGTTATATCGTTTACGGTAATAGCTATGATTGTGATTAAACAAACTTGAACCTAAATGAACTGAGACGACAATACATATGTTGCTTCTTATAGATTCGGGCAAACCATGTTGCAACATGGATAATAATTGCGCGAGCAAGAATTTGTGTGAATAATTAATGATAAAATTAAGAAATGATAAGAAATAATTGGATAATTGTTTTAGAGTATCAAATTCTAAGGATATATTCAGCAGAGGAGAAAACAATTATTGGTTAGGAGATGGACACGAGTAAAGACTTGAACGAATTTCGAATATGCGGATTCGGAAACGATCTCACGGTGGTTGGCAACGGTCACGGTAACTCGGTGGAAAAATCTATTGTGAGAGTGGGAATTGTTGTTTTAGGTCTTAAGTGAAAGTTCAGTTGGTCGGGAAGGGGATACTTTATGGAGCAGAGGCCCTTGAGCTTGAGTCTCACGATCTGGTCGCTGACTTTTCCAGTTTTAAATGACGAACTCAGAGTTTTGACGAATACAATAGTTAGACTTTCCGAAAACGCCGGAAAACGGAAAGAGTATCATCTAACAGTATATAAAAATCGCTATGTATGGGGCCACGTAAGGTTTGACGACTGCACGTAGTAGGAAAAGTACATTATATACATATATGATGTGTAATACGTTATTTAACCCATTAAGAACTGAATAGCGAGATAATGTGAATATTAAACTTCAATTTAAAATTCGCGCTATAATTTTGAATGTCGATGGCAGCATATCTAATCAGTAAAATTGCAAATCAACATGAAATTGTACGAAAAATGAGAAAGTTGTGTAATAAAATTTCCAAAGAAATTTTTCCACACGGTAAAAACCAATATCTCGAATAAATATCGAATAATGGAACATTTTAATACAAGGTTACGTTGGAGTTTGTCCAATTAATTCGAGTGGAACCACAAATTGCTTGATAATTGTTCGGCGTATGAAATACTTTGATTTAATATGCCACTGCATAATTTAATCTATAGAAACAAAAAAAAAAAAAAAAGAAATGATATATTATTTCTCATTTCGTAATACGATCTTCCGATTCCGAGCTGCTATCTTTTCGCATTACCGCGCTTGCGTACGTGTACGCATATTTTATATGTGTAGCGCAAAGTTGATTGGAAAGTTGAGATAAAGAAGCTGAGGGTCGTTCGTTTGATTGTCTAGTGATGCTGGTTGTTTGGCAAGGAGCTCGCCGTTGCCTGAGTTGCAGCGGGCAGCGCACCCATCAAGGCTACCAACTGCGTCGTCATCGTGGATCAATTGGTGATAAACTCGATCGATATCAACTCGGTACCCGGTAAGTCGTCTGTGAAGACAAATCGTAATTGATAGGTGTGCAAATTTGTTAGTTGCGCATTTTATCGAACCAACCTAATCTCCCGTTCGATTCGTGTGATCGTACCCCCTCTCTTCTCTTTTCTCACTACAAAGATAAAACGGTTAAACATTTAACGACTGAGATAATCTTCCGTGTCTGGGTTCTCACGGGTTTTATATAATTCGAATATTCAAAGATTTGTTTGCGTTTCAGTAATTTTTTTTTCTCCCTATTTATCGTTCCCCCGGAGCCGATACATTCTCTATACATTTCGTCCAATCAGACTCCTCAAGGCAAATTAATTACCCAAAGGCTGATGGATAGTGGACTTACGAGAATAACTTTATCTCGTAGTCCAAGGTTCAATGCACGTAAGTGCCTTATTACGGCATTCAAATTAATTGAACGCCAGAGCTAGTAAATCACATTTCAGTATGTATTACGTATACGGATATACATATGTATATGGTCACGCATACACGCACAAACACATATGCGCAAAGAACTCTGGACATTGTGTCAACGTACTTGGAGACCCGAGTAATCCTCCACTCTTATTGACCTGACCAATTGATCGAATCGTTTAATCGTGGAAAAATTTCATGTCAGCCGCTAAAAACATTGCTACAAACATTCACGATAATTTCAAGCACGTGTAGACTCGATGACTTTACCAGAAAAATATAAATACGAACAGTTATAGAGTGACTTTGAATCACTTGCTGTACAACTGTGCAACGGCTATCATCACGGCTCGCTTTGACTCGCGACACGATTACCTTCTCCATCAACTTTTACATACGTTCGAATTGTATCTAACGTTGGAAAATAATTCCGTTCATTCGTCGTTAAACACTCGATATTATTTTGTTATTATTCACTGGATCGTTAATGGAAGATGAAATGACATATAAGCAAGCCAAATCGAATGTATCGATAAAGCAGGCTACTTGATGCGCGCGAATTTAGATCACGTGACGAAATCGTAATCGCGTGACATTAGGAAAATCAGCCGACCACACGGTCACGCAGAATCACTGACGTTAAAAATCTGTCGTTTAAGTCTACTATTCTTTATATGCCAATTTATTCTTCTCGGCCCACCAGACGAAATCAATTGAACAATGACAATTAGGGGATCCGAGGTTAATTGAAATTATTATTGTTGAATGTTTCTGATTTGTTGCGTTATAGGGACAGGAGGCGACTTGGAATGATTTCTCGCTAATTACGCTAAATGATATAATTTAATAAAATATAACCTATATAAAATACCACTACAAATTGCCACAAATTTTGTGTAGAAATGGAATAAGCTTTTGTACTGCTTTCTTTAATCTTGGCATATATAATTTAATTTTAATTAACATAAAGGAGAAAATTTCTCAAAGAATACCTAACTTCTTGCATAATTGAAGTAATATCATTAAAATGAAACTCTACGAGTCACGAGTTACAAGTTATTATTACTAATAAATTCTCTTGCATCATAATAATAAGTTTGATGATAAAACAGACGACATTTTTTACAAGTGAATTTTATAAGTCAAAGATATCTGGATATCCCATTTCACGTAAAATCGTAAAATTATGGAAAAGTCTAGAACCTATAATTTGTAATTTATTAATTCACTAATATTATTTGTTAATAAATGATTTTGTAAATGGACTCAGTATGTAAGTAATAGATTCTAGAAAATGAAACGTTGAGGGGAGTATCAGAGAAGAGTCCACTATAATAGATTACGGCAGATACATAATTTTTACCGGCGAAACATATCGATACGAGGGGTAACTCTATAAAAGTTCTCCCGATTCACGCCAGTGCGTCAGTGAGCAATTGGACGCCGGAGCGTTCGTATCTCTCGAAGGTTACGTTCCTTCGTTGCCAGTGCCGTATAAGATTCGCCGTGGTGTGCTCATATCGTTTCCGTTATTTTAATCCTTCGAATAGCAATTTTCTCTCGTTTAAACGCGACGTCATTACCGTGCGTGCGTTATTTCCTGTTTGTTTCCTTCGGCCGATTATTTAATCCATACAATCGTGTTAGGAATAATCGTGAAACATAGAACTGGTACCTAACCTCTAACGATATTAGCTTGCTGACAAGAGATATTCAACACTGTCATAGGCAAAAAGTCACGTGTATTGGAAGAGTGTGATGTTTAGCGTGCACGCGATACTTTCTTGCCACATGTTTACGATCTAAAATTACGTAGTGCAAATAACTTGGAACGAAATACATTACCGATGAGAATCATTCAAGTGACTCGAAGTTAATGTTTATTCTGCTTATTGCACCTCGATTTCTGCAAGGAATTTTTCTTCGACGAAATAGTGTCGAGGTTAAGGACGCATCAAAAAAGAGTCTGAGGTTATTTCGAACGGTATGTATATAATATCTTTCATCATCTATCGAAAAACAAGTAACCGTTCTTTTCAATCAAAATAAATATTCGTAGAAAGGCGGATTGTTGTAAATATTTATTATTCTTTTTTTATTTTTTTTTTATGTTTGTGCAATTTTACAAATACCGTTGTTCTGCTTATACGATTTATTTTATTGCCAATTCAAAGACAACATTGCAATTAAGTGAATCGATTCTCGGAGTCACGCGTTTCTATAACGGGAGAGGACCGATCGTTATCGTCGTCGAGTTGAGTTATTAAAATGAGTTACTGTATGATTTGTGTAACTACCAAGATAAGGTAAATTATCGACACAAAATCCATTCTTTAAAAAACTCTCAGATTAATTCGGCGTGTCGTTATGCAGCATCAATTATTGCGATCAAAGAGAGGGCACTTGCGTTGTAAATGTACGCGGTGGTAACGTGTTCAAACGACACGTGGTATCTTCGGTTCCTTTCGTATCGATTCGGTAGCCCTCGTACGTTTAAAATCTATTTGCAAAGATCAAGCTATGGATGGGACGCGAGCCTTTAAAAAATTATCTTATTACGACAAAAAAAGAAAATTAAATGATATTGAGAACGACTTTGTATTCTCCCTGTCTGGCGAATCTGTCTAATCTATCGTGCAAAAAGTTGGAGAGAGGTCACAAGAAAAAAATTCGTATAGATTACATTCTCGCAATTACTGTTCGCATAATGGAAAAATATCTGTATGTACAGTATGTGGATAGAAATGACTATATTTCGATAGTATTTCACAAACTTTTTCCCCATAATATATTAAGCGAATTAGTAAATAAATCTATAACGATAAAAACAAAAATTTTGCTCGTTTATGGTCGAGATAAAATTAGTGAATGATTCGCATCGTGGGCACGTGGTTCGCCTTCGGTTGTTTTCGCTGATCCTCGCGTAAACTCGATGTCTGGCTAGACGCCACGATGCACACATACACGTCGATGCAAACCAGTTCATACCGGGTTGTCCATGAGTGTAGACCGAGTTTGAACGTAAGTGGAAAGATTAAAAAAAGAAAGTTCTTCCAGATAATGTTTCATTTGTTTCCCTTTGATATTGACTTCATTACTCTGCCATCTCTTTAAATCTACGCAACGCTGTTATTATAATTTATAGACAAAAAAATTTGATTGCTTTTTTCTGAGACACTGTAGACACACGATGGGCATGCCTACCTCTTTATCAAGAGAACGAGGATTTGGCAAATGTAAAAAAAGAGAGGGGGAAGAAAGACTGACAATCAGTAAGGGCGATAAAACGAATGAACGTCAAAAAAAGAAGGAGCGGGTGGGATGAAACGAGAGAGATTGAAAGAGGGAGACGGACAGGAAAGGAGAAAGAGGGGACGAGAGCGAAAGAGCGTCTGAGTCTGAACGGTGGAGGTTCACTTGGATACTCTCGGTCAGTCACATACGCAACGCGGAACAGTGAATAGTGAATACTTTTTTCTGTAACGAATCGATTAATTTGATTTCGTCATCAACGGTATCTACTGCGTGTTTAATATCTGTAGCATTTCCTTGATAGCTATTTGTATCGCGTGTGTTTTCGCTTTCAAGATTGTGCGATTCGTTTGCTCCGATCTTAAGAGTGGTTAACCGGGGGTGTGAGTGGGTTTGTTACGTGCTAATTTTTCCTCTTTCTTCCATCTGGTTCACCGATAGTATGGACAAAGGTACGTTCGCCTCCTGTTCAAAAGAAACACAATTTTATCGATCTATCGCGTTTCGACTGTTTCTCGATATCATTCAAAAACACGTGTTCTGACGTTCGCCACCGCTAACTCGATTCCTATTGGACGGAAATTCAATTTTTTTTTAGAACGTCTTACATAATGTGTTTTTCTTATCTTTAATAGAACGTAAATTTTTGCAAGTTTGAGTGTAGTTCGGAAGATTGAATTTTTATACGTACATGCAAGTGTTCAGACAAAGAACATTTTACACGTGATTATAGTTGTTAGACCAATCGGTGCTAACACGCACATACTCGTATATGTTGTACAACTTTTGCACAGAAAATAAGAAGGAAGAATAGCCTTGAATTTGGTATTTCGCATTTTACGCTAATGTTTACTGACATGATCACATTCGAACGTTTCGGCAGTCTTGCAACTTATCGAATAGATAATAAAAAACAAAAACAAGAAAAAAAATGGGACGTGTCGGAATGCTATTTTTTTTTACAAATTACAATTTTTTTGCGATGAAATTAACGAGACCGTCCAAACGATATCCGCTTAATGATTCAATGAATATTATCTTAAGTAATGTTGGTATGGCAATGGTATGGCAATGTCACAATTGAGAAGTTGCCAGAATTGATTTCAAAGTAAGTTAGAGGGTCGACCTAATGGTATTATTAGATTTCATATTGTAGTATTGTGAACTGTCGTATGGGAAAGATTCACAGCTTCTCATTTTCAACGTGTTCGATTATGACAGCAGACGAATTAATTGATCAAAGCAAGCGCACACATCACGTGATAGAATGCATTTATGTTGTACCAATATAAATCGAAATGACAGGAACGATCGTAAAATTAATTCGGTCACGCGTTGCTCCGTCAATCATCAACGATGTTTGTGACCCTCTACGACCAGAGAAAGCGGATACATACGCGCGGTCGTGCCTTCGGAAGTCTTAATCTCCGATTGGTCGAATTGGTAGGCGTTGGTTTCGAGACGTCTCGCGATTGGTTCAACCAAGGGGGCTCGATCCTCAGCGACTCTCATTCCTCCACCTTCTCCTTCATTCTTTTTATTTGTGCTTTTGCATCTTTAATTAACAACTACGACTCTCCTCTAAGATTTGACGTAGTTATACAAAGAATCTAAATATGTCCTAATCCTTTTGGAGATCTTCGAACTTTTCTTATTCCAATCTTGCACTATTCGATTCATGCATTGCTTTTACACATGTGTAAGTATGTATACGTATCACGATGATTGGAGTATCGATGCCAAGTTCAAAAGGTCATACTATCGAGTGTCTGCAGGTTTCACTGTTCTCGCGTGTTTCGATGGTGATTTTATTTGAGCGATACCATGGTCGTGACGAATGTTCGATCGTCTACTACCAATGAGCAGGTTATTTTAACACTTGTGACGTAATGAGAAGCGCTAGGAGACTTTGTACAATCTCGTACGATGAGATGTGTGCTAACTGACGATGCAATTTCAGTCGCGGCAACTTCAATTCGTATAGTCGATAGTATCGAGGAAAAAATCTTCGTAGAAGTTAAAAAAGAAGCAAGAAATTGACAAGTTACTGTTACTACGGAGATTGTCCGGTTAGAAAATTAGAAGACTTTAATTTCATAGACTACGGGAGAGCCTTTTTGTCGAACTGCGGTTATATGAAGTTGGTTCAATGAAGTTTTAGTTTCAGTACCCAATTAAATAAGCTACTGCTGATTGAATTTACGCATTTTAAAGGTTCTGTTATATTATTTTGTACATTTTTGTATATTTTAATTTCCCATAAATGCATAAACATTCGCATTCTAATTATAATATTTAATTAATTATGAAACAAAGAGAACGACTCTTTCGATAGTTGAAATATGCGACTAGATCTATATTTTCAAAATCATGACTTATATTGGAGTGATTTTCAGTCCGCTGTTTATCGCAACAGTATTAGTATGATCTTTCGAGATTGTAAAATCCTGAGAAATGAGCGATAAGCTTGAAAATTTCAAAACCGTGAAACAGCAATAATTCGAATGTTGCACGAAACACGCAAGAAGCGCGCGAAGAACGTCACGTTGCAACGTCATGGGTCGAATGTCGGATAGTCGCGTAGGTAGTAGAGAACCTCGACCGAGAAGATGAGATTCGAGTAAAAGTTGGCAGCTGTACCTTCGTTTCGTTTTGTCACTGGCCTAAATTCCGGCTTACTCTCGTCTTTTTTCATCATTATTTAAATGCAACTTTCTCCTTATAGACAATGATAAAAACTTAATTGGAAAAACAAATTGATTACATTTGTTTTCATTAGATGAGTTAACGATTTTGCGAGTTATCGGTAAACTAACGTATACTTATACATTTATAGGAAGTCGAAATGTATAGAAATACAGAAAATATGCATAATACAGGAAAACATAAAATATCGTAAAAGTATACGTAAATTTAATATAAAGTTTCTTTGTGAAATCGTTAAATAAAACGCAGGTTCGAAGAATGCTTCTAGTGATATACATCTCGTTTTATAAATAAATATTATAAGCCGTTGTTAATTTTATTTTACATTTACGCATACGTATAAAAATATAATATATTGCATCTTTATAATATATAAGGAATAGAATATAAATCTCTATCTAGATACCGCTGTTTATTTGTATATATAAAAATATGAATTTGCATCGAAAATATGAATCCGCAGTCCCACTTATGGATTCACGAATTCGATTTTCAAAAAGAAAGTTACCGATCGATCCGGAAACGGTCAACAGATTAGCAAACGATATAATATAAAGAGATACTTGAAACAATGAATTTTATTTGACTAACTAGCGTGTCATTGAAAGAGGGAAGGTCAAATATCGAGCTTCTATGAGTCTTGATCATTAAAATCGTGAGGAAATTGTACGCGTGTTCGTCGATCTTCACTGGGGGCTCGTCGATGCGCGAGCTCGATGATTGGTCGCTGTATAACTTGACGTCAACGTGCAATGAAATAATCGAGGGCTGGCGCAATTGCGCTTTATTATTTTGTTCCTTCCTTGCAAATCAGCCCTGGTAAATCAGAATTATCGTGATTAGACGTTATCGGCGAACGAGTCGCAATAACGACGAAATTTTTCCACGTTAGATGTTTCAAAATAGATTTTAATCCGAATTAAACCCTACGCTGTTCGTTAAAAAGAATAAAGCGATTTTTATTCTTATTCATCGACTAAACAGATACAAGAAAATGTGTGAATTCTCTGATTTTAACCGAGTTAATTTGGTTTTACCGAAAAGCAGAAACAATGATGAATACATAAATCGAAACGATGTTGCATCATCTCATGGTATCTACATATCACGTAGGCCTTCGCTCATCTGGACGCTATAGGACGCGAGACGCGACTCGACGCACGCTTTACCTGTTACATAGACTAGCACACATTTCGGTATACGTGCCGATGCACACGCCACGTCACTGTATCCCGTGATCACTTTAAATTTTAAGTAAACGAATCGCTGTTCTCGCCACACAAATTCCGTTACGCGTAACATACGCTGCTGCTTGGACCAGTTGAACTGACTGGATTTGGCTCGTTGATCCATAATTGAGACATTCGTCTTTTATTGCGTAAACGTGTCCTTTTGTTTCGTATACCGAAAGTTTTACATTACCAACAGATGTATAGTGTTCGCATTATCGACTACTACCGCTATTGCCTACTATCAACACTGTTAGCGACTTGTACATTTTGTTACGTTATCTCCTCAAAAGATGGAAGCACCAACGTTCTTAGCGATTTTTTCACCTTTCGAGAGTTTGGAGCACTCGTAACCGAATTAAGGGTAGAGTAATTCGGATCGTGTCACGCGTACATTTTTTAAATAATCGATGGGAGAACGATTCAAAAAACAATTCTGCATAACGAAATTTATTCAGTTAATTACGGTTAGTTAGATGAAAAGGAGAAAAATATGTAGAAGTGATCAATTTTATTTCGTGAGTTGACACGTTCTTTTTTAATCAGTTCGTGCATAATCGACGCATGGCTTGATCAGCATAACATCAACAGTATCTTTTTAGTATTTAAGTTTAAATCATTACTAATGAGCAAATTTCTGCAGCAGATTCGTAAAATAATTTTGATTTTTATATGTTTACCAAAGTTATCTCGCATTTTTCTGCTTTTCGTTGACATTCAAGGACACATGTTCAATTCAGTGATAATAATTATTTGACATACCTTTAAATTCGTTAATCTTTCGCGGCGTAATCGTCGCGAATTATTTAGCATATGTATTCGGTGTAAATATTCGTCAAGGACGAATATTCGTGAACGTTGATCGTTTGGGTCACGTTCATCGTCATACATATAGGTCGAATCGTGAAAGGAAAGGAAGGGAAGAATATTCGGCCATTGTTGATTGTTCGCAACGCGTTACAGGCTACAGGTGTGCAGCTGTGTCGCAACGTTTGAATAAAACGCACGTTCGTGAATTATCCAATAATAGCAGTTTTATTACACGGATGGCAATTAATTTGTCGTTACTTTTCGTACACGACACAACGATCGACAATTATACGACTTATTGTCGTATCGTGACCTTCTACTTTGTGGTTTTTCACATCAAACATATTCTCGTGCCTTGTAATTCGATCGAACGAGAATTCTAAAGAGCGCGCTACAGATTATTTTTCGTTTCTTTCTGGTTGTCATAGTTGTCGTCATCGTCATTGTGCCCTCTCGAAACCGCGAGCCCTCCACTCCGACCTATTTCCAGCTAAAAATAGCCAATAGAATGATTGTCGTTAGAGCAACGTTCATTCGGTCGCCGCGTATCGCCATTAAACTTGAAGACTTTTTACGCGCAATTGACACTCTTCTCTCCCTTTGCCTTGCTTTCCTCGTTCTTCTTTTAGTCAACTCCTTTAAGCACGAGTCTTTCGCCGCGAAAGCAACGTGCGCGTTGCTGTCCCCACTTCGCTGCCAACAGCGAATAATAAGCAACGAGATACGCGCAACATCGCTGGCCGCCGCACGCACGCGAATCAGATACTTTTAACTTGAACCAGATCTATCGCACCTTGTCACCTCTATCCAATCCACTAGTCTTCCCGTACTTCGTGCTTATTCTCTCAAACTCGCTTTCACTTGTGTGACTGTTCCTTTCACGGCCATATTTCTTTTTTTACTGGCAATTATAAACCACGAAAGAAAGCGACACGAACGTGCCACCTTTTTTCTTTTTTCTCTATTTTATTCTTCCTTTTTTCTTTTTTGACCGACAGACCTTGAAACAAATACATCCTAGTATTACTGTATCACTTTCGACGAATAACAAGCGAACCTTGCTTTTGTTTTCAAATATCATAACGTCAGATTAGAATATGAATATACATTATGCTTCTTTGCTTTCAAATACAGTAACGTTAAGTTAAGTTAGAACGTATATATTAATTTTGTGTTTCATTTTCACATACAATAACGTTAGATTAGGTTAGAATATGAAAGTGAATGTTGACTTTCGTTTTCGGGTACGATAATGTTAAGTTAGATGAGAACATAAACATAAATTATGTCTTTCGTTCTGAAATACGACAACGCTTAGAAACAGAATAGATTAAAATATATTGTTTCCAGATATATATGTGGACGACATCTGGCAAATGTCGTAGCTAATAGCTTCTAGCTACCATCGTCGTGTCCTTGACCGGTCGAATTTAGCACATAGATGGTTGAGTGTAAGAGGTTGGATGAGGTTAGAATCGTGGCTAGAATCGTTGAGAGTAACGAAAAGTTGTTGTCAGAGGGGAAAGAGAGTAGATTCGAATCTGTGACGGTATCGACGAGGCGCGGGACGATGGTGGTGCGACATGGGCCGATCGGGACCAATCGGGACCGCGATACCGGGGGCTCGGCTGTAGCGTTCCTTGCGCATTCCTCGGGCATTCCTCGCGCACGGCCTATCACGAGCTCATAAAGAAGCCGCGTACCTTCTCGGCCGATTTAGTCGCGTACCGTACCTATTGCTGCGTAGCGTGCATCGTGCACCGTACACCGTGCACCTTCCCCGCACGAGCACCACCGACCTTCCATCATCCAAAATTCCTCGAAATCGGACCTATTTATATTCGACTAATCCTTCTTTCCCAACTTGTGACTACATACTGCTCGTTAAGTCGCGGTCAATTAAAATTGTTTTTCGTTATATCCTCGACTCAAGCAACGATCTGCAACAGCTATCGTTGTAAATCGGCCAAGGATTCCGGAAAAGCAAAACTTTGGCGTTTCTGCCAGCAAACTATCGTCGAGTCGTAAGTATCGAACGATCGATCGAGACCTCGTAAGGAAGGAAGCAGACGACAGCAGTGTCGGTAACAGAGATCGAGGAATCGTTAGGCGCGTAGGTATTACGTTGCAGCGATGACCTTTCTGCCCTCGAAATTGTATAGTTTTACGATATCGCGTGTCCGCGTCGCGTAAACGATCCACTCGGCTGATCAATTCTCGTGGCGATTCTGTCCATTCTCTTGGCTAGAGAATCGAATTGAAAATCGCGAATCCAATGAAATCGTCGTTGGAATGGCGAGATGCGGTACTATGACCACGTGTGCTTGCGACAGAAAGTCAGCTGGAACGAGAGACAGGTTTAAAAAAATGTTATTCGTGGAAATGAAACGGTTGGTCGATGCACGTTTTATCCGCGTGATAGTAAACGCGTGAATGTTATTGCGATCGCGGCTAAATACCTTGTGTTTAATGGGTGTTGCTTTAAATTTAAACCTATATAGGTATATTCCAGCTGCAATTGGCGGTTGGTTTCTTTCAAGCAGTCGAATCGAGTTGTCGCTGTTACCGCCACCATTGTCGTTACCGTCTTCGTTCGGATTACAGTAATTGCAATCGTCATGACTTGGACGTGTTCGCGGCATATTGTCCTCGTGATCGTCATTCTTTTTTTTAATTCTGTTTTTTCATTCTCGCCAGCTGCACCGTCTATTTCAAAGTCGTGAACTTTCAATCGAGATTGTACACCTTGTCTCTATTATATATTGTGAGATAGAATTCTATCGCATATTTTCGATTGTGTCGTGTCTTAAGAAATGAAATCTTCGATTTGTTTGAAAGATAAAACTCTAACATATATTTCTGATTCGTCGAAATTCAGATAACGAGACATCTAAATACACATAATTTTCATAGGTGAATAAAATCATCTGTCTGTGGTGGATTACACGTGCCAACTCTGTCGCTCGCCACTCTTTATGCAACATTTCGCAGCGGTTTCTTTCGCCGTTTCACCGACGGCCTCCAATTAACGAGATTGCTGGTGAAACGGCGCCGCGATAAATCCTCTAAGCGATTCGCGATGCGTATTCGACCTTGCTCGTTCGTTTCTCATGGAAATTTCCCTAATCGGCCTAATGCGATCGCGCGTATCGCCAACAAGATCGTTGGTCGATTTTGCGCTCGTCGATAGCGTCGTTTATCACCTTGACGAACGATTCTGACGCAAAGCCAACGAAAATGCGAGTCGATCCAGATGGGCATACACGTTGACGAGATAATCGGCTCTTCTTTCCACTCGACGAATCTTGAACATCGGTCCAACCGACCAGCGGAAAGAACACGCGTTTACGATTAGGCGTCAGTGATTGGTAACCGGCACGTTATTTTTAAGCGGTCATACCGCCAATAGCTCTTTCGCCTTCTATTCAAAGGCGCGAATAGAATGGCGCGATTTGTTCTGTTTCCTCTTTGGTTCTGCCGACCCTCGTCGCGGCCATTTCTCCGACTGTTGCATCAAATGGGTGGTCGAGCTTCGTCGCTCGCCTCTCGGTTCCGTTTGATTTTCAAATAATTTTTTTATTCGTTTTTTTATTCGAAAAAAGAGTGGATTCGTACATTGAAATTTTGGTTTAAACAGCTCACAATTGCAGTAATATTTTTTTTATTTATGATTTAGTTCTCTGTGAGGTTTCATTTATAGAGAGGGAGTGACGATAGGACAATTTGCATCAACAAGGAGATAGTTTCTATACTTAAATTGTATTTATCGGAAGAGAAAGAAAGTTCAATACACGATTACTGCATGAATATCAGTCGATTATAAATTTATAAGATCTTTCGTTTATTTACTCAAAATACTGGGAAATGGAGCAGTCTACTTATTGTGGCAATTAACAAGAGACGGCCGCAATGATTCAGATTTCCTGGCGGTTAATGTGCATGTCAATGAGTTAACAAGGAAAAACGAGTTGGCTTGTTACTCGGATTTCCAGTTTCTTGTACATAACGTTATCTCCTTTGTAATCGGAAAAAGTGCGAATAATAAAATCACGAAGCAAAGTTATGATTCTGTTTCTTACAATTTACATATTCGTACGACGGGAGTTTGGTAATTTTTTAAAACGACAAGAGCTCGGCTAATAAACAGATAAATTGGCATTAAGCGAAATTTCGTTCATGTAAATGGAGCTTTACGGCATGGACATTTCTGAACAAGTAACGTTGATTAACTTTTAAAGGAAACGTGGAATTTCACAAAATCTTTATATTATTATCTAAATATTATTACATACAATTTTCTGTCATCCTTTCTAATAATTCTCAACTCAAACTTATTCCAATCGCAATCAATCCAAACTTGCAGCGCAAAGTACGAGATATCTCGTAGTAGGATGAGTATCGTTCACTGAAAAATGTTAAATAACGCGAATAATCAGATAACATACGCCGTAAAATGGAAAACCTGTTATTCGATGCTTAATAGGTCTTCACATCGTAGTACGATATTTGGCAGAAGTGAAATGTCGCGTGCCACAGGCGAATCGTATAAACCAAGCGCGACAGTGGGGGTGTTAAAGATTAATCGAAGCACGAATTTTCTGTTTCAGGGAGGATGATGCGGCCTTGGAGCTGAGACCGCCCCGCAGACTGCGTCAGACGGAAGGTCCGGTACCACAACCGATCTCCAAAAAGTAAGAAAAGCTCTAATATCGTCTCGCGTCTCGACCTTTCCACGTTGCTAGCGTACTCGCAAACAACTCGAGTATCAGAAACGAAACGATAGAACAAAGCGTTACGAAAACAAAAAAAAAAGAGCGAATACAAAAAAAAGCAGAGCTTAAGCGTGCGAGAGGGGGGAGAGAGAGAGAGAGAAAGGGTGAAAGGAGGCGACAGAAAGAAGCGGACGGAGAGCACAGGTGGTAACCAGAGCTAAGAAGAAGAAGGAGGAGCAGAGACTGAAATAGGAAGGGCGAAGAAACGAATGCTTTCGAACTGAGACGGTGTATAGGTCGTCGAAACTATACAGGGTATGTTGCAGCGGTAAACAGACGATCGAACGAAGAATTTAAGAAAGTTGGTTCGAGTGGCGCGCTTACTGCCGCATCGTTGTCTTGCGAATTCGAAGCAAAAGAGGAACTTGTTGAAAGAAGGGAAGTAGAGGAGACAAAGAAAAGGAAGAGACAGTCGACCGAGATAAGAAGAGGGATCGTGTGAAAGGGTCGGCCGGGTGGAGAAAAAAAATGGCTTGCAGCTGCACGCGCTGCGGTTCGACGAATATGCTGCTGAGTGCTGTGTTCCTTGCGTTTCTCGTCGTTGCTCCGTGTTACGCTAGCACAGAGAAGGCAAGCTACGTGAAACCGCCTCCGTGTCAGAGGTAAGTACACCATCTAGAAGCTAACGCGTAGAAGTCGCCGAGGTAGCCGTGTCCGCGATGCTCGTATCTCGAGCCGAGAACCGCTCTTCGCTGTCGCGTTTTCTCTACCTTTCTCTCCTCTTTTCGCCTCGTGCCCTGCCACGCGTCCTTTCGTCCCGTTTTCCTCGCGCGGTTCCGTTGGCGCGCGTTAATCAACGTCTTTTTTTGCCATCGAATCTATCGTATAGCGCAGAACGGCCTCAGAAGCGGCATTTCGCGGCCAAAATCGAACTTTTGAAACTGGATATTCGTAGCAAGAATCTCGCACAACTGCCGCGTCTCGTAACCAGACCGCGGATATTTGTGTAAATACGCGGATACAGATATATCTCGCGAGCACAGTTATTTACATACCTGTGCGTGTTATGAACGTTTTGTTATTTACGTGCGTGCAAAGAGCGTAAGCTTTATTGTAATTTGAACCTTGAGAAGATGGATAAAAAGATAATTGGTAGTAATGGGCGTCGGACTTTTTTATACGAATGTTTACACCGATGTTGAGTTACACGAGCGTGTAAATTTTACTTCCAACAAATTTTAAATCTTCGCAAACCCTAACAAACAGACGTCCGAGCAATTTTTCACGTTCCGGCTACGCGTACCAAATTTCAGAAATTATGGCGTAAAAATTCGTACTTTGGTCGAAACGAACTCCGACGACGAAAGAATTTTTCGCTCGCTTCTTCGCCATCGCTAGCTTTATCGTTAGAACTAAACGCTGTTTAATCGAAATTGACGATGGTCGAACGTATTTCTTTTTTGCACAAATCGCTTAGATTAGTACTTGGACGTTAATGCGTGCTATCTATTGCATAAAGATAAATGGCCGTCTTTCATCGTCGAACAAAGTCATTGCCTGTCGACCGCGTTTCTTCTTTCATTTTGCCAGGTTTCAAGAGATACGTTCGCCGTGGCTTCTCGAATAGCATCGTTCGCCTCATCCATTAGTTTTCGCGTATTGGCATACACTTTACTTTGAACGTCACTCCGTAAAAGCTATTGGTTGACTAAAAATTGCTATTCGAGAAGCCAATACCGAACGTACCTTGCGAGATCTGGCAACATGTAACGAGAAACGCGATAGACACCAACTGGTGATCGTTCATTTCTAAGCGGACGCCTTTCTTGATATTATACACCATAGGAACAGTGACTGCAAACAATATTGCCACGCACCCTTATTTATCATCGTGAAGCGTTCTTCATCGTGTTCTATACATGTCATTTTCACAGTACGAAATTTAATATACTCGGGCCTAACCTATTAGTACATAAATATTTTAAGAAATACGATGGCGTGGCAAAATATTTTCTGCAGTCGCCACCGTAAATCCGTCCAAGTATGAACGAACGATTTGCGCTAAAAGAAACTTTTGCTTTATTTTATCTGTAATTTTATTTGTTTTATTTGTTTTATGCGGCTTAACGTGCATACAAATCGATCGATCGTATATCCTCTCTGGCTCGTACCATCGGTGTCAACTCTAGTAAATTTAGACGTTGCTTCTCTCGCGGACAGAATAATACATCGGTATAAATATGTTTGTAATTTTGGCGACGAAATAGCGCATCCGAGACCACCGTGTATCGTCTGCGCGAAGCTAGCACTTCACGCGCTCGTTGCGTAACCGGATGACTCGCGAGTCCCGGCCATTGAAACGAGGAATTCTCGTGTCCGGCATTGTCGTCACTCGTGGCAGCGCGCAAAAGGCGATCCGATGATCGACACGCGCGATCTCATCGCGTGACTTTCGACGAAATTAGTCGCGATTCTTTCGTTCGCAAGCCGGACTAATCTTACCGACCGGAAATAGATGTTCGATCGTCTGCAAGTTGATATTATTTGCGAACGCACGACTCCTGCTGATTCATCGTCGAGGAGAATGCCAACGAAATTGGTTCGTTCGTCGCGCGTTTTCTCAGCTTCCTCGGCGAATCGTGGAATCGTCGCGAATTACAAGATCCCGGCGAAGTTGCAGCCAGCGAGAAACGGCCTTAACAATGAACTTGGCCGAATGAAGCTGCGCGTGCCTCGCCTAAATTAGCGTGTTCCGCAAGTACAATGAACGTGACCTTAACGCGCGATACGTCGAACGAACCGAGCACCGTATTTGCGAGGTTTACGAGCGATTTCTCTTGCATTCGCTCGTCCCTACTCGGCTCGGCTCGGCTCGGCTCGGCTAGCGAGGCCGATGATGTTTCGCTGAACGTTTCTTTGTTCGGATTAGTCGAATTACACGAAACCCGTGTTTTTTCAACTCTGTCGAGTACTTTTAATAGAAAATAAGAAATAAACATCGGGTAACACGTAATATGATGATCGCATAGTAAACCATTGTAACGCTCGTAGTAAGTATCGGAACAGTCGTGTAAACTTTTTACGAACACGTGTGCGTGTCTTATACGTAACGTCGCGAAGTCGCATACGTAAAATTTGTTTACGATAAACGTTCGAATGCTTTCGCGAGTCATTGCTATAACTTAGAATCGACTAAATGCTTATGCTTCTGGACAGGAATATCTGCAAAATGTTAATTACGAGCTTGATTACAATCTGAACGGAATAAGAATAGACCTGGCTGACAGAGCCAAGGAAAAATCGGCTTGGTTTTCAAAACTAATATTAGCGAGTACGAAACTGAAAATAACGTTATACAATAAGCTTGGCGGTCGCTGTTACTTCCAAGAAATCACCGCATCCTCGCTTGAAGCTAGAAAGCGGATTTCTAGTGAGACGAGCGGAATCCAAGTAAAACAACGGGTTTGTATCGACGTTTTTTAAACGAGCTTTGCAATAACGTTCTTCTAAGCGCTTGAATTTTATTGCCGTGATCAACGAGGACGAGAACAGAAACTGGCAAAGAATATTTCAAGCCAAGTAAATAGAACGGTTTCAAGTTACTCGAATTGATCCGAACGAGGCGTTGCGTTTCAGCCGCGTACGATAGCTTATCATAAAGGTAGTAAACATCAGCTACGAACGAGATAATGGATTAGCCACGTTATCGTAGCGAGATCACAGTTTTACAAAGACTCTCGTTTGCCGACGAGATGCGCGATAACCAAAGCACACGTGATTAGTTCGATTCGCACGACGCGTTACACCGCGTGCGTTCCTATAACGCGTCCGCAGGAAAATTTGATTATCACGATGGCGATGAAATTGAACGAAACAAAATGGAATTGGACGAAGCGCTTCAGCTTCGGATTATTTACACGTGACTTTAATCAAAATAAGAGCCACCGGGTTAATTGATTGGTCTATGAAAAGATTGGTCACGACGAATATCGAGCGACCACGTTGCGTTAACGCGACGTATCATTTGCAACTTTGCGCCATCGATTTAGTTTCTTTTCGGTCTACTTTTTAACGTTGCGAAGAGAGAAAAGAAATTCCACGAATTCGGTCCATGCTGCTTCCATGCAGATCCTATAACCTGCGAATACTCGGAAACTTTCCTTTTTATCGCCATTTGTTATCCCGCGCGAATGTTTCAAACGATGCAACGTTCGAGAGACGGTTCGTCGTTCGGATATTCGCGCGACACGTGTGGAGGTCGATATCGCTGGGAATTTTCATTCCACGCTTACGTGGAAGAGTATCGTAAATCCTTGACCAAATCCTGAGACTCGTGTGGTCGGAAATTGCTCGTGACGTTGGACGGTGCCTCGTTAACGAGAAGAATACGACGAGTTCGGGGAAATCCGCAGATTTCTACGATACGGATTCGACGTAGACGAGCGACGCGTATTCCTTCAGAAGATTTATTTCAATTAGAAAACTACGGGTAAATGGCTTTGCTACGATCTTATCTTACGATATAACATCGAACAGAATACCGTGGCTCGATTAAATTGATATTCCTAGAGCGAATACAAAGCAATAAAACTGTCGTTTGCAATCGTAAATATGTTTACTTGCTTCTCGCGTTATCTAACGAACTGATGAAACGCGCGTGAAATTGGCGAAAGAAACGTCGCTCGTCTGCGTCGGACCACAAGACGTAAGGGCTGGTAGGAACGAGACGCAAGCTTATCGAGACACACAGCTAGCGAATTCTAGCTCGTTTCGACCGAAATTTGTCGTCTGATTCTATCGAACGTGGATGAATCGGAAAATCAGCGTACTGATGGGACATACGCGTGCGTTTCTGTGGCTTGCAGCGATATTTACTGCCATGGCGAGCTGCTGCACACGATACAGATGGCCTCGATCTACAAGGACTCGAAAACGTTCGTCGACATGAAGATGAAATACTCGCCGAACGAGACGCTGCTCTTATTTCGCGAATTCATGGAACGCGTGGATCAAGCACCGACCAGGAACCAGATCGAACAATTCATCAACAACACGTTCGACCAAGAAGGATCCGAGTTCGAGGAATGGAACCCAGTGGACTGGACCAGCCAACCGAAGTTTCTTAACAAAATCCACGACCACGATCTTCGCAAATTTGCCTCCGACTTGAACCAAATTTGGAAGATGTTGGGACGAAAGATGAAGGACGACGTGCGGATCAACGAGGATCGATATTCCATCATCTACGTGCCGAATCCAGTGATCGTCCCCGGCGGCCGATTCCGCGAGTTCTACTACTGGGATTCGTACTGGATCGTGAAGGGGCTGCTGCTTTCGGAGATGTACACCACCGTCAAAGGAATGCTAACCAATTTCGTCTCGCTGGTGGACAAGATCGGTTTCATCCCGAACGGAGGCAGAATTTACTACGCCAGGAGATCTCAACCTCCCATGTTGATTCCTATGGTCGAAGAGTATCTGAAGGTGACCAACGACTACAAATGGCTGGAAGATAATCTTCACCTTCTAGAGAAGGAGTTCGAATTTTGGATGACCAATAGGACGGTGGACGTTGAAGTGGATGGAGTCAGATACACTTTAGCCAGATTCTTCGAGGAGTCTTCGGGACCTCGACCAGAATCCTACAAGTAAGTAAGTTGACCAGAATGTCCTAAGAGAAGAGTGGATTCTTCATTTTCCCTACGCAGTCCTGTCTCGTCCTCTTCGTTCTCACCTCTGCCTTTCTCTTCCTTCTTCGGTGCTTTCGTCGCCGATCCTTCGTCGCGATCGAATCTCGTAACGCGTTCTAACGAGCACATTTCTACCGACCAGAGAGGATTACCTGACCAGCCAAAGTTTTCGCACGAACGAAGAGAAGGACAACTATTACGCGGAATTGAAGACCGCGGCCGAGTCCGGCTGGGACTTTTCTAGTCGATGGTTCATACTAGACGGCACGAACAAAGGTAAAGCAGTCGCGCCTTGTTTTTTCGCCTTGTCTCGAAAGCGAGACCAAGTTCGCGAATTCGAAGATGAAACGATTCCTCGGATTCCTCCCGTTGACGATTGGTAGTCGCTGTTTCGCTCGCGTCGTTGCTGTTCTCCGCGCGGCACTTTGCGATCGAACGCGCGAATTATATCGCAACGCGTATTTTCAACGAGATGATGCGTAATTTTCGAGAAGGAAGGTAGATTCTCGGAAAAAAGACGTCCGGAGGTGCATAAGCGTAAAGAAAACGAGGAGAACAGCGAGATTAGAGATTACTTCGTATCAGACTCTCGTATCGCTCGGTAGTACGTGCGTAATTTCATACGAATACAAAGAATTAACGCTATAATCACGAAACGCGGAACTCGATAAAACTTTTCATCGGAAGACAAGGTATATGCAAATACTTTTCGTAGCCACATCTGTGTCGAGCGTATCGTATCCTGTAGCGTCGCCGTGTCCCATTCACGATGAGTAGCAACGCGGCCACTCTACGAACTTCTTGTTTAGGTAACCTGACGAACTTGAAAACGAGATACATTATCCCCGTGGACTTGAATTCGATAATATATCGAAACGCGCAGCTGCTAGAACAATACAATCAAAGGATGGGCAACGAGACCAAGGCCGCGTACTACCGGAAAAGAGCAGAGGACTGGAAAAGAGCGGTCACGGCCGTACTGTGGCACGACGAAGTCGGTGCTTGGCTCGATTACGACTTACTGAACGACATCAAAAGAGATTATTTTTATCCGACCAATGTTCTACCGCTTTGGACCGATTGTTACGACATCGCAAAAAGAGAGGAATACATAGCGAAGGTGCTCAAGTATCTAGAGAAAAATCAAATAATGTTAAATTTGGGCGGTATACCGACCACCCTCGAACACTCTGGTGAACAATGGGATTACCCGAATGCCTGGCCGCCCTTGCAATACTTTGTCATCATGTCGTTGAATAACACCGGAGACCCGTGGGCGCAGAGGCTCGCCTACGAGATCAGCCAACGATGGGTTCGCAGCAACTGGAAGGCGTTCAACGAGACGCACAGCATGTTCGAGAAGGTAACGCAAAATTTCATGGGATCTAGGTAAACTTAGGTAACTGTAAACGAATAGACCGTCTGTGACATGTTCGTTTCACAGTATGACGCCACGGTATCAGGCGGTCACGGAGGTGGCGGTGAGTACGAGGTGCAACTAGGTTTCGGTTGGAGCAACGGGATCATCATGGACTTGCTGAACAAGTACGGAGATAGACTGACAGCCGAAGATCGTTTCGTAATAGTGCAGAGCTTGGCCCCACCAGCGGTCGTCGTTTCGACCGCC
>NT_176808.1:2229778-2290679 GCF_000188095.3 Bombus impatiens | reverse complement strand
GTCGTTTCGACCGCCGGTCAAGTGATGACCGGTATTCTCGCCCTCGTAATATCGTTGGCCGCGGGATTCATCGGGTGAGGTGAGTCTCGTTCCCCTCTCGTCTTTTAGCTGCAGCCTTAGCTTAATTCCGTACGGGGATACGTGTGTCGATGGTACTTATCACCGCTGGAAAGAATAAAAAAAAAAGGTGGAAAATTAATCAGATTCAGAAGTGCCTACGTACGTTTACATCGGCGAAACAGAAATTTCACAATACCTAGGAATGGTGTAATAAATTATTCCATTCGCATAAACATCTCATCGTTCTCTCTCTAGTTTTCCAACTAAGAAACAAATAATCGACACCCAGCCATTCTATTACAATTAAATATTGTATCACGTGGGTATTTCTCTCCTGGACACGTATCTCGTACACGTATCACGGTACACGTGTGGAATTAGTTATGGCCTTTCTATCGCTGAATAATACGTCACTCGTCTCTTCTCTTTGCTTTATGTTTCAGATATCCTTACGTGCGCGGTCTGTCGCATCTATCCGTCTATCTGTCGATCTGTAGGGGAATCTTTGCGAAATCAAGCCGTCTTTTATCGTTACTATGTAGTAGTATTAATCGATCGTAAACGCATAGATCCAAGAATTATCCCTGTTTGCTATCGATCGTTTTTTCCCTTTGCGTTAACAGCTCGACGTCCAAGGGAAAAGCCGAGACGTATCTTGGCTATTGTTACGGTCATAAACGGTTTATCGAAAGTCGTAACGTTTCCCTGTTGCCGCTAATTCTAGCAATTATCTTAAACGAACGTCGCTCGAGATTATCGATGATATTCGTTTCGAGCGCGGTATCGTGACAAGCTACAACATATTTCTCTATTCCATCCTGTGTCTCCGCATCGTGTCGCGTGCAATATTCTGTGATTTTCGTAACGCCTCTTCGCTGGTCGAGGACGCGCTTCTACGATAACGATCTTTCGGTTCAACTCGGTTGACTCGCGGATCAGACCATTATCGTGCGCATTATCGTGTACGTTAATTCGCGTAGAGGAATAGCCGAACGAGGGATTTCGCCATAACTTTCAGTATTAATTGAGTTGTATAGCTTTGCGTCGCCGCCAACGTATCCAGCTGAAAAGCGAAACACGCGCATGAATTTGAATAACAACGGTGTAAGGAAATCTTGTAGGAAAGGGTGGGAGGAGGAGCTTATATAAAGCACGTATAGCTACGAAAGCTTACGTAAAGTATGTATAGCACCGACGAAGTACGCGGAGTATTCTGAGAAGTATTTTTGAATTAGGCGCGCCGCGTCTAAACGTTGTAAGACAAATGTTGTTGACTTTGAAAAACACCTGTTGCATATATTATATGGTGAAAGGATCGAGAACGAGGATAGTAGCGCCTTGTAGTAGATCTTGTCTAGTCAATCCGACCACCGTGCTACATCGTGCGTGTACCAAAGAGACCTTATCAAGAACCCCCCATCTCCGAACCAGGCTACTCCTCAAGAAGTATTTATTTTTCTACGTTTCGCGGCTAGCAATGACGATTCTTTATTGGAATAATCGCTACTATTAGATTTACGGGATCTCCAAGTATCGGGTAATATAGCGTGTAAGTTCGCTTTTAAGTATCGACACGTTGCATTAGCAATACGTCAGGATTTGTCGTCTTAGTTTTCAATATATTTATTTAAAGGGTAACGTAACAGTTAACGTAACAGAGTATAGCGTTCGCTGGTAACGCTCGACGCTTACAATTAGACCAACTATTTCGTGATAGTAGTTGAATCGTTCGAATATGTAAATTTTATTAGTAAATACGTTCGTTCCACGTTTCCTAGCGGGTCGTTGATCGATCCGTAAAGCAGGATGGGGGTGATGGTTGCAGGACGACGAAACGAAGTAGGAACGACAAACGAGACAGAGTAAAAGAAACGTCGCTCGTATGAAAAAGGTAAACGGAGACCGTCTTCGGTTGTTTCCGGTCAACGATATCGGCATGCTTCCTCTTACCTAGGTTTACCTGCGTGTGTGCTGATTTTTAAATAAAGAGTATATATTAATCAGAAAATTTACCTAACCTGTTCCTCTAAAGTTGCGTCCTCGTTGAAGCGATTGAACAACGAGGATCTTCTTATTCAAGTTGCATGAAAAAGTTACGAGTCGTTGCTCGGTGTTCTTTCATGTTCCCTCGCGTTTCTGTTGCTAATGACGAAGCTTGGTGCTTGTTGCCTGTTTCCGTAATGTCGAAGACCGCGGCTAAAAGTAAGAAACACGCAGCAACGCGTTGCAACAGAAACAAACGTTCCTTCAGCGTGTACAGTTTGTCGATTATTTTACAACGCATTTGGATGTAGACGATTTATTAAAAACAACTTTCGCTTTGAAATCGAAAAAGAGAACTCAAAATGTCTAATTTTACGATTCGATATTTGTTTAATTTCGTTCGGAACATGCAGCAACGACAGGCAACGAAAAGCTGCTCGGTGTTGCTTCAGCGAGGACGCAGCCTATCGTCTCTCCGATCCTCAAAATTTATCCCTTTGAACAAATCCAAATCCATTTCGCATATCCATTTAAATAAACTCGCATTTTTCCAACTGCAGCTATTTATTCGCGCCACTGTGCCGGTTGATCGTGCTGAAAAACGACGCATAAAAGTGAACGTGACTCTTTCTCGCATAACATTTCTCTTTTATCTCTTTTCTCTGTTTGTCTTTGTTATCGTTAAACACATAAAATGGACTCATTTCGAGAACGTGGAATGACGACGTTAAAACTCGATCGTATTGTCGAGACAATCGACATTGACTGTCTGACGGTTACGCCGATTTCATGGCGACGCACGGAACACCGGAAGTCGCAATGATATACGTAACACACGCTCGCTATATCGCGCCGACGTAACCGCGATCGGTAAACCAACGCGAAACAACATTTTCTCGTCGCGACTCTTCGATTCTACACGATCTATATAATCTATCGTTGTATTTTATTAGTAAACGGATAACGAAAACAATTCGTTCGATCTGAGAACGTCGAACAAAAGTTTATTAGTCGTTTGATCGTTTATCGATAGAACAACGATACGTTTCAAGCGTTGGTCGCGTAGAGTCGCGTGAATCCCATGGACCTAACATTAACATACATACGCTCACATACGATGGCTCACGAAAGTATTCGAACACTCGTAGAAACTCTTGGAATATGTTACGTATGTTATGGAAAAGATTTTGCATGACACGAGATCATCGATAAAGTTTGAAACAAGTTTGAAAAAGTTACAAGATATTTCTTGCAAACATGCGCTTCGTTAAAGCTATTATTTAAGCAGTCATGTATCTATTATATTATTATCATTTTTAATGTATTTAAATTATATTACATTTTAACAAACTATATGCTTACAGCAAATATCTTGCGACTCCTATGTAAATGTTTAGACTGCTTTCAAATTCTATCACCGTGATTACGATACTTGTGATTCGTTATAAAATTTCGAAAAGTTTCGTATGTTGTAGGTATATGCGTAATATATTTTGAAAAACTTTCTACGATAAACGTTTAAATACTTCTGCGAGTCAAATACTTTTCTCATCACTGTACGTACACGTGTTCATACGGACGTGACGGGAACGCATCGTCGAAGCACTTGACACGAGTTCTCACAGAATCGATCTTCAAGATGGTGTATCCTCTTTAACGCGTATATCGCCAATTGCGCTTCGTTTCTTCCTGAAATATTACAGAACGATATTACGCGATTCCCTGGGCAAAGTCGATAGCAAACGGTGGATGATTCTTAAATATCTCGCATAACGATACAAATCGATGGAATAGGAATTAGGGATCGCGATTGACAATCGACTAATCGAATCGTTTGCTACGTTTACAGAATGGTGGTTTACAAAAGGCGGCACTACTATGTTCCTGGACCGTCGACGATGCCAAACAAGAGAAAAGTGATCTCACCGACCGGAAACGTTTATCGAAAGAGGATCGCCTACACTGAATTGAAGGACATGAACAATGATTGACGACCGTTGCTCTTTTAGAAAGCCGATTCGTTTAAAGAGACTCTTAAAGCGCAACAAGAGCACAAGAAGACCGGGGATAGGATAAAAGGAGCGCAGACGCAAAAAGGACACCAACTAGAAACCAGAAACCGTCGATTACTGACTGATCACGATCAAGATCGACCGTGAACCAACCAACGAAGATCGTCGCTTTCGATTTTCTCGCCAAAGGCTAGAAAGCTTGGTAACAATTCGTGTGCGGTTTCAGATCGTCCTCGCACGATTCGAATACGCGAACATCATCGCCGTTGATTCGCGCACGCATCGATCGCGGTGAATCTTCCGACTCGAACGTTTTTACGGCCGGATATTCGTAACAAAAGTTCGCACGTTGGTCGTGCGTGATCGCGTTCGTCTCAAGTTCTTTTTCTCTTTCTCGGTTTTCAGTTCGGTAAGTGGATCGCGCGCGCTACATTCGCGGGGAAGGTGATACGGTAGCACGGTGACACGTTAACGACTCTTTGTAGGACAATTCTGTCGCTGATAGACTAAAGCGCGAAAATTCGACTTCTCCGAAGGAAAACGTTCGAGAAGAGACGGCAGTGCGGAACGATTTGGAACGCGACACAGCGCGGCACTAAAAACCGCTGGAAACCGTGCGTTTCGCTCGCCAAGCTTCGCCGCGACTTCGACGGGTGTCCGCTCGCGTCGTGGGCTCCCCCACTTTAACCCTTCCCTTCCACTACGCGCTCGGCCTAATTACACGACAGCTATCTGTATTGCAATCACGCGCTTATCCTTCTTGAATTACCTTATAATTTCGAAACACACTGGCGACGAGCGGAACTCGCGGAATTGAACACGGATGATGGTGTGAAGAGCTGTGCGGTGCAAGGATCGAAACGAGCGACAACGTGCGTGCGTTGAAGCTCGGATGAAGAATGTGCAACTTTGCGACCAAGCTTCGTGGCACGTACTTCCACGTTCATTGTTTATAGGTGAGTTTAGATAATCGATTCTGTAGATAAAAATGTCATATCTTTGAGGATATTTTTGTATAATGAGCAGCTTGTACGTTTGATGAAAGTTGCGTTCTGATTGCTATTTACCATCCGGGATAATTCGCTTAAACGTTATTATCGACTTGTATAAACGAGTCGCGTGAAGTTGCCGCAAGGTGCGCATCGCTATCCAGAAACGGTGACGAGATGAACGATCAATTACCGACGACGAGATTTCGCAAGAACCGATCTTCGTGCTTTGTATCCGTCTAATTGTAAAAGATGCATCGAGCTATCCTCGTTCGTAACGACCGAATCGAAACAAGAGACGTCGTTTCTAATTCGAACTCTATGCTCGCCCAACTTTTCTTGTAAATAGTAATGCGTGTTTTCGTTGTTCGACGATTTGGAACGTCGATACGCGGCACGTAATTGGCCAAACGCATAAGACAATTTGAACCGTTACTTCGACTACAATCGTTGTTTATAGACAGATTTACGCATCAGAAAGCTCGAACGAACAAAATTTAGCATGGCCACGGAACGAGTTATTGACGAACCGTCGTCGAAGCGCGTCAACCGACGAATCGAAGATCGACTGGTTCGAGACTGAAGAACGTTACCGCGATATCTGCATCTTCCGATAATCGCGATCGATCGCCGGCCGACGAGCATCGACCAACGAGCACCGCGTCTTAATGATTTTTGACAATGTTAGTTTTATTGTGAGCGACGCGAATATTATATATATATATATATACACATATATATATATATATATATATATATATGGATAAATAGATAGTTAGGTAGATAGATAGAGAATTTTGTGTTTGCGAGTGAACGAAAAATCGGCCGAGAGCCGACGAAGAATGATCGCGGTTGATCCTACGAGGAAATTTACCGCATCACGAAGGATGACGACGCGGTCGGATGGACTCGATCGTTAGCTGCGACTGTTTCGCGCACGCGCATGCCTATTCTGAAACCATCGCGCGCCGTCTTACCGACGAAAATTCGCTCGAAACCTGTACATATTTTGCGGTGAAATAAATCTGTTATTTTCGCGTTACCGTTTAACGACGGAGACGAATCGCCTGGTTCGTTCAGGATGCGCCGAGTCAGAATGCGCATCATGTTTAACAAGCAGGATATTAAGTAATTATATTTGCGATTTGCAGATAAAACGGAACCGGTAAGAATCGAACAATTCTTTTTCCTGCGAATATCACAATTTTCAACGCCTTTTATTGGATTGTTCGAAAAGTTCGTAACATTTTTATTACAAATTCCGTTTATCAAATGATGAAATGTTTAAACAACTATACTGCTCTTGGTTGGATATTAAAGAAAATTATGAAGAAGTATCCAAAATTTGTTAATAAAATGTTTCTATTTTTCAGTGGGACAATATTAAACGTTATACATTCAAATTTTGAATCGTATCTAGAATGTTTGTTTCTATCGGCCTCGTTATTATTTATTGTGATCTTTACAAAATTTAGTCGAAAGTCAAAGATGAAATAAAAAATACTTTAGAAGCCTGTAAAAGCTATGCGAAGTTCATTGATGAAAAAGACGACAAATTTTTAATTTAGATCTTTCTTAACTCACATTACGAATTTCCCGAACAGTCTAATTTGTTGGTAAATTCCTTCCATTAACGACAACAAACTTCAAGAGATTTTTCGCAAGAGATATCGTGGCTTTTTACCATCAAAGATGTTGCTGTTCCCCATTTAAAAGGAACCACACGATGTATTTTACTTAACTAAACTATTTTCTTCTTATTTATTTATATATTGTTCGTCCTTTAAAGCGTCATAACCCACGCGTTTTCTTTTATTGTTTAATCGCGTCGCAGAAAAGCACGATTCTACTTTACCATCGCATGAAATGAACGTTACCAACAGATTGCGAATGTTTACACAAATATTTATCAAACTGAAACATAAATATAGATTTCTTTCAATTATTAAATGCTATAAATTGTGTTTTACTCTGAATATTTTATATATTTTTCTCTTTTATTTTCCATAAATACATAAATATTCGCAACCTGGGTATCAACAACGATCACTTCTTGCGTCAACGAATCGAACGACAATTTTAACACACACTGTGTATATGTACGATACTTTGATCATTGTGATACTTGGAAATAAGTAACTACCCACGTGCCGTTATATATGTATTACGTTTCTTACATCTTAATTCTCTTTTCCCCGCCTCAAACTTCTTGTTTCTTTCGTTCGCATTTGAAAACCATGTATAGAGGAAAAACACGATAAGCATATTTCCCATCTCTTTTCTATCATGCTGTAGTTTTAAAATTCACTACGCTATTAATTAATCTTGCGTTATCAAAATTGTTCTTTTATTTAATATTTATTCCAAACATATATTTTTCCATTTTATTCATAGTTTGAAAAGCACTGCTTGAAGTTATTAAAGTATTGAACATATTAAAAATTTCTTTATCTTAACAATCATACTTCCGGCTATCCATATCTGTCAGATTCTTTCCAGTTCTAATTATTTTATATTAAAATATTCCTTTTCGGTTTTAATACGATATTAACGTCGAAAAATCAAGAAAAAAGTACTTATCATGTTTTCTCTTAAGATCTTAATTCTTAAACGAATCGGACATCGCGTCCTTTTATTTTCTTCGAACGATTCTAATCGCGAATGCGTAACAAAATCATCGAAGGGGTTTCGTTCCTATCGATCGTTCATGACTGACATCAGCGCCAACAGATTGATGATAAAAAATCAATTCTGAATTCATCTGAATGCGAATCTAGTATTTTTTAACCCTTAGAGAACTAATATCTCGTGGGAACACTTGTATATGTGTGTGATGCGTGTTTTCATGATCACCGATGTAGTGTAAACAGGAATATTTGAAGTCGAGAAATGGCTGCAACCGCGCAAAATATGTACACCCGCACAGATACGTTCATTGATAGCAGGAAAGAAAAAGGAAAAAAGAATATAGAAAGAAAGAAGGAAAGGAAGAAAGAAAAGAAAGAAAAGAAAGAAAGGAAAAAAAAGCAAATGGTTATGATACGCTGGCGTATCGTTTTAATGTTTCTAAGAAGATTGCCGAATCCGTCTGCTTTTTTCTTTCTTTCTCCTATGAATGTACATGTACATGTATCAGCAATTGTATATTTTAACAAAGTATGCTCGTTTGGTAAATAAAGCTCAAGAGAAAAGAAACGAAACGAAATGTTAATAGAGAGGAAAGATGAGGGTGTTTGTTTGCTGACTGACCATATAACATTATTCTGATAGATTACTTGTATTTGTTTATAATATACCACGTAACAACAAGGAAAAATACTGAATTAAACGAGGACACCTTATTCGGTGTATCACACACAGGCACGAGTCAATCAACGTTTTCGCGACAGATTCTCTTGTTTATTGGCAAAATACGGTTTAATACTTGTCAGTGGTAAGTTTGCACGATCCCACTGGATCTGCTGGCCTGCTGGACGCAATCTTAATTCGCAATCGTTCGCGACTCATTCCTGAATCCACCGGCGACGATACATTGAATTTTTATCCTCTTCCCTTTCGCAGAACAAAATAACTGTATATTTGATAAAAATCTTCCGTAGAATGAAAAACGACGCATGGTACAAGTCATTGATGACGAAAAGGGAAAGAACTAATGAACGAAGTTGATCGTAGACCGAACAACCATTTATCGCTCGTGATACGTTACTACGCGATATAATGCGTCGTATAGCGTCAACCAAGAATGACAATATTCGCTTAATCTTCTTTTTCTCTTTCGCTTTCTCGAATTATATGATTTAAAAAAATATAGATGATTATGAAGGATGTATTTTTAACCGTGACATGATAGCGAAACGATAAAGTATCACAATAATAATTTTTGCAAGCGTCGGCTTTTACCAAAGATTTACGTTTTCCTGTTTCATATCTTATACCATGTATGTTCACGGTCATTTTAAATTGCATGTGCGCAGCACGGTAATATCACAAATGAACTTCAAATTCACGAAAACGATAATATCCACTGAAGTTTTTCCACACAGCTACCGTCGTCTTATCGCTTGATCGCTCAACTAATTACAAATCTACTTATCTTACGTTTCGATTTTCTATTAAAACGCACGAATACACAAGAAACAAATTATTGATAGAAGAAAAACGAAGGAAGAAAGTGTTTTCTCCTATTAATTTCTCCTCGATCAAAACGACGATAAAACGCAATCGTGACAGCGTTTGCGAACTTTCATGAAATTACTATAATAAATATAGTATTCTTTGCATGTATAGACGCTATAAATTTTAGTAAATTAAATACTAAAGGAAAATCGTTGACTTTAAGCGATGATAATACACAGGCAGATACTAGAAAACTGATATTGATATCTATCGGTGATGAGCAATCGTTATCGGATTAAATTGTATCAAAGTGTTTATCTAGGTGCGACGTAACCATTAGCTATGAATAAAAAATAAAGAGGAAGACAAATCATGAAGTGTCTACATATCAGCACTTTGGTGCGTAACAATTGTACACGCATACCCGTTCGCTCGTACGTATATATGTATACACAATTAACGCGTTTGTTGTATATGTAAAATACGTGTGCGTGAACTTGTGTACGTATGTACGTTTCTCTTTCTCATTTCATCTGTTTTTTTTTTCTTTTTCTTCTTTTTCGTTTAAGACAAACTGACGTCATGGGGCACTATAAATACAAACATTATCTAATAGTAATTAAGTAATCCTAAAAATAAATATCTATCACAAAAGACTGGTTTACGATATAAGTGGCTTTTGCGGGTTATGGTAATTCCCAGTGTCAACATACTCTTATTATTTTACCCTTTCCTCGACGGCACTCAGTTACACACTAATTACGATGAGTCCTTACTCTTAAATATTTACAAATCTTACGTCATTAGTACTTTCTAGTTTACGTATCGCTCTTCTGACAAACGTTTTTATAATAAATACGACAATGATCGGGATCCTTGTCGCTTGTACCCCTATCGTACACCACGACATTAATGTTCATGACACACGAGGATTGACAAATTGCACATTTGCTGTAGCAAATAGTTTGTTATCAAACGGCTGAAACAACGTTCGATCGCTTGCGATTTTTCAATCGTTCTTTTGCACATGGTAAAGAAGAACGTTTATGCACGGACTGCGACGAACCGATCATGATGAAGACATATTTGAAATTTCTGTTTTTTAAACGGCGCAGTCTTTGTTCTCCAAGACCTGTCGTTCATGATTCGTGTATCGTAACAACGGTGCTCCTACATTCACCACTGCACTTGTTTCTTCCTCATTGTTCACTGAACATGTAACGATCTCTTCTACAAATAGAAATAGCCAAATTTCAAGATAAAAAGGAACAGAAGACGAGAATAAAATGAAAGATGAAACGGAACAAATGACAAAAATATTTGTACGTACCTGGTAAACATAATTGTAACTGGTCGCTACTAGGGTTGGTACTGTCTCCTGTACCGCTGTCTTTACTATGCTGCGAACTCGTTTCCAAATATATATGTGTTTGCGTGTCCGCTACCGTAGCTGCTATAGCTGACGACGGTTGTGAATTTCTAGTCTGAGTAAGAGCATTCAACCGTCTTCTAGTTTGATAGATTATAACCACCCATACTATCGATGTACCAACAGCGCAACATACAACGGTGATTATTATCAAACCTAGTATATCATCCTCGTTTACCGACATAGGATTAGGAGTTGATATCGGAGCTGCAACACGTACAATATTTTTTTATTAGATTTTATTCCAAATTTGAAAGAAAGATCTAATTCACTGAAGATCTCTTACCTGGTTTCACTGTAAGGTGAGATGCACCAACGACACTACCCAATGAATTGCTCATTTCACATTCATAACTGCCAGCGTCGCTAATTTTAGTGTCGACGATTATCAGTAGTTGGTCTTCAGCTGTAAAGAAATGTCGCTCGGTCGCCTGCAGAGGATTTCCATTCTTACGCCATGATAACTTTGGTCTGGGCATACCGCTTGCCATGCACTCCAGTACGATCGAACCACCCATTGTCACTTCTTTGTTTTCCATTGGTTTTACGAATGATGGCGTTTCTTTTGGAAGAAAAAGTTAGATATCATAAATCCGATTGAATTTTGCCTACATTAAGTAATTGTAACTGTATTGTGTAAAAGCACGTGACACTTACCCAGTATCGTAAGAGTAGCATTCGCGACGATTAAACCAGCAAGATTTTGCGCAGTGCACGAGTAAATGCCACTATCCGCTGTTTTCACGTCGACGATGAATAGTACATCGTCAGTAGGCATCATGTGCATTCTTCTCTCTCTTGCCGCTGGAAAGTCGTTACCACCATCTTTTTGCCACGCTATTTGCGGCGATGGATGCCCATCCGCGGAACACTCGAGTCGAGCAGTGCTTCCAGCGATTACACGTATATCGTGCGGAATTTTCGAAAATGATGGATAAACTACAACAAGGATAAAACATTTTATACTTACATTTGACAGTTTCATATTAGGAACTTACTTAACTTATTTAAAATGAAAACTTACTTAAAATGCTTATTTTTGCTTTTGTGGAATATGTCGTTCCGTATGTGTTGGTTACCATACATTGATATTTCCCAGCATTCGCGTGTGTAACATTAGTAAAATGTAAAATGGAAGATGCTTCTGTTACACCGTTTTCCATAGAATCGGTGTTTATTTGTAGATTAACATCATCCATTTCAACGTTATCATGCTTCCAGGTAAAATGTAGTGGTGCATTGGCAGTACTCGTTGCTCGGCAAACTAGCGTCACGTTATCTCCTTTAATGCCCATTTGACTTTTAGGTTCTTCAATAATCCTTGGCTTTGGATATTCATCTAAATATCACACAAAATCTCGTTAATAGTTACTAGTTTATGGTACTAATGGAATTCTAACTTAAATAATATACTAACCACATGTAAAATTCTTATGATGAAGCTGAGTCAACGACATTCCTTGTAGCCAATGTGGAAACCCGCAATAAACTTCCGCATCACTGTAACTGTGCTCACGTAACCACATACTTAACCATTGCAGGCCACAGTCACAAACTAAAGCTCCTGTGCATGTAAAGAAAACATGATAATTGTGTGCGAATACTTTGAGTACCTCATTTCGATTTAAATCGTATCACAAAAGAACACGTTTCACATTCGTACTTACTTGTATTCATTCTCAGTTTCGTTAGGCTAGTCATTGAAACGAATGCATTTTCTTGAATGCTCGTTACATTGTTTCCGCTTAAATCCAGTTCAGTTACGCTACTTAGTCCGGTAAATGCATTTTTGTTTACCGACTTTATTCTATTGTGCGCCAATCCTAGTTTCCATAGTTGTCCAAGTGGATCAAAGGCACCGTTGATATCTTCCACCATGTATGAAATTTTGTTGAAGTTTAGTTCCCTTTAATAAAAAGATAGTTATTGAAAGTTTCACAAGGTCTCATATCATTACAGTGTATTATATTATACTATACTATACGTACAATATCTGCAAATTAGGAGTTGAAGCAAATGCACCATCCGAAATATAGGTAATTTGATTGTGATCCAGTTTGAGCTTTTCTAATTTTTCCAAAAATTCAAAAGTATCTCGTTCAATGCTCTTCATTTCGTTATGCGACAGATCCCTGCAATCAAATTCTCGATTATAATCGAATACACTATGTGTTAATTAACATTACAAATTCCAGAATGTCTTATTGTATATTATATTTATTACGGGATAAAAATATTACTAACAACTCCACAATTTCTTTGCATCTATCCCATGCTTGTATTTCAATGGTGCTTATTCGATTGTGCGACAACGTTAACTTTTGTAAATGCTCTAATCCGAAAAGGCCTCCTTTTCTCACAACGGTTAACATGTTAAAGTCAAGTTGCAGGATCGTCAAATTTTCGAGTGGCCAGAACGCACCATCATGTAACGTTTCAATCTTGTTTCTCTTCAAACGTAATTCTTTCAAATTTTTTAAACCTGTAAGACTAAGTCCTTGGATCGTTTGCAATTCGTTTTTATTTATTTCTCTAGAAAAAGAATATCGTACTTTTATCATCATCGTAAACACAAGTAATAATAAACGACAAAAGATGATACAAAACAATTTCTTACAATATACGCAATTTTTTCAAATTCGTAAAGAGATCTTTCAGCTGCGTCAAGTGATTTTTATTCAAACGCAATTCTTCCAACGAAGTTAGATTATCTAAACTTCCGTTTTCAATTATCCTTATTTGATTCATGTTCAAATTTCTGTAAGAAAATAGAAAATACGAAAGTTTTCGTAATTATCGTTATGAAACAACAACGTATCATAAGTTACACAAATAAATAGTAACCAATACATACAAATGTGTAAGGCAATTAGGAGCAAGAAAGGATCCATTCCGAATAACACTTATTTTATTTCCACTCATATCCAAATTTTGAAGTAGCTGCAGAGTAAGTAATGCAGTTCCATTTATATCAGTGATAGAATTATGAGCTCTACAAAAACAGAATATTATTTTCTTCTGTGTTAAAAATAATAGTTTTATGTATACACTATACAATAGTATCTAATTGATATACTCACAATGCAAGGTGTGTTATGTTTTTAACAAAAAACATATCTGGTACCTCCGTTAATTGATTTTTATTTATTTTAAGCCCTTGCAAATGTGTATCTTCTGGTAGAATGATTGTAAAATTGTCTCCAAATTTGTTGGCGCTAAGGTCTCTAAAATAATTATCAAACAAAACATCAATTACAATTAATAAAACATTCTTGTTTCAAAATATATTTGTGATTGAAATAATATTTTAAAGGTATTTATAAAAGATACTCACAATTCCTTTAATTTAGTTAAATGTAATAATACATCAGGTTCCAAGCTAGCTATGTTGTTCTCTCTTAACTCTCTACAAAGGAAAACAATAATCTTGATTTTAATTTCTTTCTTCACTTTTTTTTATTTTACTTCTAATAGAAAATATTTTATACTTAATATATATATATATGTATATATATATATATCATCTTTTGTTCTTCATAATGCCAAGCATAATATCTATAAATACAATTATATGTAGCAGATAATATAAGTGGTCTTAAGACAATTTAAGATAAGGATTTTTCCACTTCGATCTTGATCTCCTTGACTCTAAACACCATGTAGTCTCAAACGATTTATGTCAGTACATACTGCTATATATAGTTAAAAATCCTTGCCAGCATATTTGGGAACAAAAACCTGTTTTCAATGTAAAATCTTCCCATGTTTGGAATACAATTACACACGTGTCTTGCCTGTACTATTTTGATTTATTTATAATTTAAAGAATAAAGACTATTTTGATAAATATTAGAATACTCTAGTATAAATTAATTGTTTAACAAATATTAAACTAAATACTATTTGAATAAAAAATTACTCACTTCTTATTATTGCTAGCCTATCTTACCTTACTTAATGAACTATTCTGTACACAATCTTATTAAAGAATGGAATCATATACTATATCTATACTATATATTACTATACTATATATTATATTTTTAGATTTATTTATGTTACACGTAAGTTCATAATAAGAATATAAAGAATATGATATATAAAAATACAATAAGAGTAATAAAAATATTTGAGAAAACAACAAATTAACAAGATGTCATGAAAAGTATTTGTTTTCGTTTAGTTAATGAAGCCAATGTTATTATTGTGTACATTAACGTTTTTGTTAGAAATTCATGGTACGCTATCTTATCTGGTTAGATCATGTTACACTGGGTATATGTAGTTACCCGTTTAAATTTTGGCGATAATTGTTATAACGTGACGTTATAACGATTGGAACAGAATGAAATTAAGAAAAATGAACTTATATGATTTCTAAATGACAATCAGCGTTAAGACGAAGAAGTGGAACATAGTAGCATCTCGGTAAATTTTCGGAAACGAATCAAGTGAAACAATCCGTGAAAGACAAGACGGCGTGGCGTCATGATGATGCACGTTCTTCTTGATAGAATAACGAGCGATTATTTACTTACAAGATCTCTGTCCATGGTGGTAGCCCGCTGGGTGCTCCGATCAATTGTAAGCTACTGCAGTCCACTACATTCCCAAGGCACGAACACTCAACGGGACACTGATTACCCTTGGTACTATCGTACGATATCCTGTCGGCTTTTGTAAAGTTCGATGGTGTTACAAGTAACACCGACAATGTAACAACCATCCATTTGTATCTCCACACAAGTCGATGTTGAAGAAAAACTTGTTCCGAATTCGACATCGTATGCACCGTTGTATCGTTCCGCTTAAAATTTATTTCGTAATTGTACATCGCGCGTCAATGATTTTCTCCATAGCGGTTTGCGGAATAACAATGGCATTTCCCGTAAAACCATCACCGTAATAATAAAAATGCCTACGTCCTATCGATTAAAAACAAACTTGTCTCTCAAAAACGCTTCAACCCACACACCATGATGACGCCCACGGACCGATGCGAGACTCCCTCACTGATTGCGCGATGCCATTCTCTCTCTTTCTCCTTCGTGTATCCATCTACTTCTTTGCAACGTTCCAACCTTTATATCACTAGAATTTTAGTTCCTAGCTAGTAACATATTCTATGTTTGATAGCATCGGACAGCATATATATACATATATACATACAGATGCAGATTTAGAAGTATGTATCAAGAAGTGGTAATGAAAATTTACTTTTACGTTTTTCATTAATGGAGCTCTTACTGTATGCGAACGGTACCACAAATGTTATGAAAATGAATTGTTGACAGTCTATGTTCTTTCACTTGATGAAAGAATGTATTTAACACTTCTAGCGCCACCAAAGTAAATTTTTAGAAACTATTTAAATATTTAATAGTAAGATATATGAAACGTAAGAATTTATTTATTTTCAGCATAAACATATTCTGAATCTTTCGTTCATTTATTTCAGTGTTTTGTCCACTACATTTTAACTAATATGAAAATTCTCGTAGGATGAATTTCTGAGTTATTATCAAAATAGCATATCTATCTAAAGTAAGGATAGGTATTGTTGAAAAAATCGTCAGCTGTTACTAAATATTTATATTATTATTATTCAATTTCTATCTGAATATTTATATCTTGTCAGTAAATCACTATTTCACAGCATCGCTTACTTTTCTTCCAAACAAATCATTAACATTACACATGAAGCTTTCATAAAACATTAAAATATTTTCGTCCAAGTAGGAAACGTATGTATATATACTATATGTACGTATATGTACTCTTAAAAGAATATATACATTTATATTCTATGTATGAAATCGACCGATTCGTCCAATTTCTAGTAACGTTATGGGCTGGAAAACCATCATAACTGTTGCAGTTTTTTTATTCTACGAAAATTTTATTTATGGGCTTTAAGTCCATGTAGAAATCTAAGTTAAATCGTGCAGCCTTTGTTTAAGTTACGATTGTATCGAACTGGAATAGATTGAGTTTAAACTGTTATACCAACTACGTTCCTCCATTTGAAATCGAAATTGTGTTTTAAATTTTATAATGCTATTCAACAAAATCTCCCAAATTGTATATTCTTTATGAATACTTTTATAAAAATAAAGAATGAATTTCTTATACGTAGATACCTACTGCGATACACGATTATTATTACTACTAGTAAGAAAACGCAACGGAAAAATATTCAAGTAAGACGTGTTTAATTACTGCATTGAATGAGACTTTGATAATTGCGTTGCTACTGCTTATGACGAAAGCACCAACGAAACAATACGTATAATGGTCGTTACGGTCGTATAAAAATTTTGCCGATAAGGCCATTAGGGTTAATAAATCTAAACTTTTAAATAATTTGAATGCAGTGTAACTATGTGTATATAAAAAGTACATATAAATGATACTCGATAGATACTAGTATAAATATAAAATCCAACCAGCCTGTTTCCTTCTGTGAAGTAACTCGGAATATAAATAAGAGACACGGAATACCAATACCTTTGCTTTACAATTTCTTCGATTACAATATGTACTATTTTCAGAAGAAAGATTATTCATAATCTAAGGCCAGGTCACATGAAAATAAGAGGCATTATATTTAAAAACAATAAGATTAACTTTATATGCCACAAGATATATTCCGAAAATAGGTTTTTAGTATTTGGAAACATGAAACCATCATAAATATGGTTGAAAATATACATAGTGCGATATTTTTTGTGATACATAATATTACTTATGATATTCACAATGCATACAATTGGCTATAACTACTCGACCAAATCACCAAAGTCAAGTAGATGCTATTCTTCCTTCAACTGAAAGTATTTTTAACAAGATCTCACATCTTCGGTTGCTCCGTAAATTCGAGCATTAGATAGTGTATCTTTTGCAGCCATATGAAAGAAAAGCTACTCTTTAGATTTAGCAGAAAATTAACAACTATGGCGATTGCTTTCGGATCTTAAATACACTTTACTTCTTATCAATGATCCATGTGTAGAACATTACCCTGTAAGAGGGAATGACCTATGTAGAAGACATTTGAAACTTTTTATAATACAAGTATTATTATTACTTAGCATACGAGCAGGTATGGTGGATACAATGGCAAATATGATCGACCATTAACAAGAAAAGGTCCCTTTGCTAATTAGAAGCCATTATACGTGGTAATAAAATTAATGGTTCTTCTTTCAATTTTTCTGTTCAGCAATAATATTGTTTGATTACCGATTAGCTATTTATTCCATTTCCCATCTTCATGGTGTTAAGTGGTTGGATGGTACGAACTAATCAGTGCTGCATCTACTGGTTCCATGCACGATGGACAAGTCAAGGAACGTAGCAACCAGTCGTCGATACATACAGCATGATAAGTGTGCATACAAGGTAAATAACGCACTTCCTCTCCCACTTGAAGCTCCATCATACATATCACGCATTCTCCCTTTTTAGTTCCGTCATATTCTCTCATAGGCAAGTGTTGGATAAGTCCAATGCGCTTTGCTATTCTAACTTGTTGTTCTTCTTCGCTACCTGGTCCTAGATTAACACCGATGCCAATTTGTTGAAGATGAAGTTCCCTTGTGAAAACTGGTGCATAGGAAAAGGTAACTGCCTCCTACAGAATCAAGCATTAGTAAGTTTCATTAGAGTATACTAAGCAAATTTTTTTAGCATTGATATATCTTATTAACTTCTTGAGAAACGAAAATTTAGCTAGATATCGTCTTATTTGACAAAAATAGATTATTATTATAATCGTTCGTATATCTTGATAGCATTTTTACAAAAAATATTTTCATCGTTAAAAATACACAAATGAAATCAAAGAAATGGAGTAGAGACACAGTAGGTACGATTAATGTAACGATAAACACCATTCGGATAATGGAATCACGGTTGGTCGAAATATAGGAAGAAATGAAATTACATTGTTAGGTATTGGAGGTCCAAGGCCTTCTTGCAAAGAACCGCTAGTTAACGTAGGAGGATCAGTATTGTTACTCAGCAAAGTGGTATTATCCTGGTGGCCGCTTCCAGAACGTTTCAAACAATTCCCCATTTTGAAGGAACGTCAACTCTAGCTTTGCGTTTCTCGGGCAACGTGGTTCGGTTCGTCAATCCCAACGTCGTGATTAAACGATCGCGATAACTTCGACGTGGGATATTCCGAAACTTGTCCCCATCATAAATTGCTTGTTTTTCCGCCGATACACTTAACAAAGCCCGTTTCGGCCTTCGAACGGATGACACTTTGTGTCTCGATTGAAAATTTCACGTACGAATCTTTACTATCAAAACATCTTCAACCGTCACATACCCGTACCACAGCTGAGCGCCCGACGTATCCAACAAAACGTGACGAGAAAAAAAAACGGGCCAGTTAGTCACAGGTTGTGAAAAAAACACTTTTCACATCCCCCACGCGACGTTCTTCAAACGTTTAGTACACACCACCGCTTTCATCTTACTGCGTAGAAAATACCTCGCTGTGATTCGTCGTTACAACCGTGTCGCATTTTCCAACCTCCAATCACCGAAAAACGATTCCGTGTGATACGAAGAGTTTGCAAAAGATTACGTACGTTCCGTTCAGAAGACACTCGGCAACTAACATGCGATTGGTTCGAAACCAACACCGACATATCGTGAAACAACGTGTTTACACTGTGCCTTTAATTTAAATTTTTGAATTCGAACCGATTCGCGAAAAATGTCGATAAACATGCTTTTCCATTCGATTTGTTTCCCATTTTTTAGAATACTTTCAAAAGATGGGGTTATTATAATAAGAATGGATCGGTAAATGTGAATAATGAATTTGAAAAAATAATTTATCGGTAGAATGACTGTGGTATGTTCCCGCGTACGGATAGCGTGAGATTAAATACATATGTACAAATGCTGTTTGATTGATACTGTACATTTATTTACATTCATTTTTGTTACCGTTTCTTTATTTGCGATATTTTCTGTATAAATTGACATTATATCGATATTCCTCCAATTTAAAGAAGAATGCGGAAGTTGCAAAAACTCTCGATGTTTATGCGAGAATTTATCATACTATGCACTTTATTATGCACTTCTGACCTTTGTGACTTTGTCCTATTGATCTTGAACGATTCGTGGATCTTCGTTTCTTTCGATGATATGCGGGAATACGTAATATTTAAAACTATACCACATAAGCATTCATTTCAGCAAATACGATTTCTTTGCTCTCCATTGTGAAATCTTTAGTTAAACTTCAACGACGATAACAGAGCGGCGTCGATGCGTTGATCGATAACTTTATAAAATGGTACGGTTCATCAAACCGAATCTGTTTCGAAGCAAGGGGCACATTAAATTTGAAAAACTACAAGAGGAAAGCAACGATGTAATTATCGTTAACGCATTATAACAGACAAAAATGTGCCGATACTTTGTTAACGTTTCTGAATGAAATAGAAAGAAAATATGCTATAAGTACGTATGGTCAGTGATCATAGTATGAACTATATTGTTGCAACTTAATGTAAAAATCTTAGGTGGCCGAGAATAATCTTTTTTGTTGTTATCTTATCTAGTTATGACCTGTAACCTCCAATAAGCACGAAAAGCAAGAAGACCTTTGATACTGATCCTCTCCCCCCTGAAAAGAGTAGCAGTGTCGTAGTTGATTCGATGTCGTTGGCCATTCGGTCAGCGAACATAGTCGGGGCAGGAAGCACTTACTTAACCGATCTATCGTGTACCCGTGCTTCCCATCAAGCGTGTACGACCGCGGCCTGCTTTGCACCCCAATCCTGTTCTTAGTGCGATCATTCCCCTCGATCAGTGATTTCTTAACGCAATCTTTGGATATCTTCGACACGGTACGAGCTACATTATATTCTTTCATGTAGTGTTTTAAATCTCTATCATTTCTCTATTCGCCGATCGAATCCTTTAAATCGTTTCGTGTACAAAGCAAAGTTCAAAAGGCGATGGACCAGTCAGAAAAAGAGGCAAGGAGAAAGAGAGGGGGAGGGAGGGAGGGAGAGAGAGAGAGAGAGAGAAGGAGAGAGGTAACGAGATCGAAATGTTGCAGGAGGGTTCGAGTATCTGATCGTGTTCCGGTCAGAGGTGTGCTAGTGCTAAACCGCGGGTCATCTCATTCAATTTAAAAGCTGCAAGAAGTCTATCCACGAGGAACGCAAGGGGATGAAGGAGCGAGCGTATAGATGAAATAAGCAGATATTCAGCCCTGTTATCGTAACCAGCAGTATGATTTGGAACAAGGAACGGTCGCTGGGACGCGCTACTATTTTTCTTCTCGTTGCGATCTGTTTCGTCCTCGGTACAGCGCAGCCAGGTAAATTCAAGTTTTTAGCAACCGAAAGATCAACCGACGATTTTCGATCCACGTAAGATCAAATTTGAACGGAATGAAATTCATTTATAGGATAGTTTATCGGTTTCGCGTCGATCTTTTTTCGTCGGCTGGTTATCGGTGCCGCTTATTGTTTGACGTTTCCTTCCAAGAATTTACGTCGAGTACTCGATTCGCGGGTATCGGTGGCCACCGTTATCAGTTCAGCGTGAAAAGCGTAGAACGTATTTCTAAGAATCACGAAACGGAGCGTATTTGATCACGAAACTTTCGTTACAGAATTCGTCAAAGATCCTACATTGTGCGGCCGAGCGAAATGCAAAGGTAATTGATACGATTTAGAAGCTGTTGTAGCCGTATAGCGAAAGGGAAGATGCGGATAATTGATGTCGATCGATGTTTACAGTGACAGCGACGAAGAAATTCAAATACGAAGAGAACGTGTCATACTGGTACAGATATTCGGTAGACGTGAGCACGAATCTGGGCAATGTATCGTCTACGTCGTTTTCGATGCCGCCGTCATTGGATTTCCTTGCGAACGAGTCCACCTTACGATTGGATGCGGATTTGGTGATTCGCTTCAACAACCCTTGCGAGGGAAGCTTGAAATTCCACAACGTGAGCCTAAGTCACGATCCTCGGAAATACAATCCAGAATTTCCCGACCGTGCCGGCTCGGAGTTCAAGAAGAACCTGGAACGTTTCGCGTTGAAGTTCGCCTACGACGATGGTCGGATAGACGAGCTATGTCCGGACAAACGCGACCCAGTCTGGGCCTTGAACTTGAAGAGAGGCGTGTTGTCTACGCTGCAAAACAGCATGCACAGATTTGACGTGGATTATCGCGCGGAAGAATTAGACGTGAATGGCATCTGCGAGACGAGTTATCGATTCCACGAGGCGAGACAGACCAGTCTGGTCGTGAAGAAAACGAAAAATCTGTCAAACTGCATGCACGGGCCAAAACATTTCTCTGTTATTCGTTCAAACGCTTACAAGAGTCCGCGATCGGGCGCTCACGGTCCTCGTCATCCTCTTCTCGAGTCCCGAAGCGATTGCGAGTTAACGATTGATCACAACGTCTACGAGAAGATCGTGTGCAACGAGTTTCACGTGCTGGTGCCGCTGTCGAGTGGCAGTACAGGCGCAAGAACCGAATCGACCACTACCCTTCGATTGATCAAAGAATTGAAAGACGATTATAGCTACGGCAACGAGTACGAACAAAGCGACAATTACGGGTCCGACCAAGAGGAAGACGAAGAGGAACAGGAAAAATATGAAAAGGACAGACACAGTCGCGCGAGAAGAACCAATTTGTTGTACGATTACTCGAAAACACCGAGGACCATTCACGGCGAGTTGAGGAGTGCCAGAGATTTGCTGAAGACAATGTGTAGACTAGGAGTGAGTACGGATGAGTTGCAGCAACGATTTCCCGAGACATTCACTGCGTTCATTCAGTCGGCGCGACTTCTCGATTATTCATCCTTGTCGCAATTATTCGTCAGGGCCCACGGTATTTGCAAAACTGGCAAGTGAGTAGCGTTGAATTTAAAAGGAAAGATTATACTTCCGAAAGACACCGATCGAGATGAAATTTGTTACGTATTATGGGGAGGAACTGTGAACCTGTAATATGAAATCTCAGTTTCAAAGATTCGTGCGTTCGAATGATGCAAATACCTATACGTGAGGCATCGTTCCCTCGTGAGGCCATACGTGAAAGCAAAGCTGAACCAAATCAAAAATTGTATGTCTGTGAATTTAAATTCCAGTTTGTTCCAATAGACTGTACTCGTGTTTCAAAGTTATCGTATCTTTCCACGATATCAAATTTCATTTCGATTGGTTACCGATCCCATTTGGAGGAATAAGGCACATAATCCAAGATTCCTCGGAATACAGGAATTTATTTTTTATTAATTCCACAGGAAACACATTGTCGACTCGTTGCCATTCATTGGCAGTAACGCAGCCTTGAACGTAATGAAAGATCTGATAATAAAACGATACGTCAATCATTCGACGATCGACAAGTGGGTCATCGCGTTTGCTTTAGTTCCTCGGCCAAATCGAGATACGATCAGGGCTCTGTCACCCCTTCTCGATTTTCATCAACAAATTCCAGAGACCCAGTTCATTTTGAGCTACTCCACGACGATTTATGGTTTCTGTTCCACTCACGGCATAAGTTGTACCAATGTGGAACAGGTGACACGATTCCTTTCATACCTCGAGCAAAAGATCGAAAAGGGATGTGCACCTCGAACGCATTCACTTTCTACAACGAAAGAGGTACGTTAAATATTGAGGTATTTCGGTGAGTTATTTAACCCTTTAATCTTTGTAAAAATTACTAGAATACATTAGAATCTGTAAACTATCAATTTGGTTCTCAAGTGTTTCACTCGTTCAAAAATTTTAAGCTGGAACAACAATTTTTGATCGGCTGACCTATGAGCAGAAATTCGAAAGATGCTGCAAGATGATTGGCTTACCTAATTCTTCCTTGCTTTTACAGACATTAGAGGCGTTAAAAGCGATCGGAAACATGGGCTTGGAAACCGAGAAGCTATCAAAACTATTGAAAGAATGCATAGATGACGTAGGAGGATTTTTATCCACGGAGGTTCGCGTAGCGAGTATCGACGCTCATCGTAGAATGCCGTCTTGCGAGAAAACGCGAGATCTCTACTTTCTGAACTACTACCGGAACTTTACCTTGGATACGGAATTACGTATCGCGTCTTATCTGCAAGTAATGCGTTGCCCCGATTACAACGTCGTTAAAACAATCAAGCACACGTTAAAATCGGAAGAAATTAACCAAGGTACTTGTTGAATTCTCTTCTATGATCTTCGCCTGAAATAGAATCGGATTTAATTCTTCGAAACTTCGTTCACAGTCGGGACCTTCGTTTGGAGCCACTTGACCAATCTCTATAATTCTGCTTCGCCGACCAGAATCGAAGTTCAAAGTCTTTTGACGGATCGCGACCTCGACGACAAGTTCAACAAAGACAGAAGAAAGTTCTCACGAAACTACGACGGATCCTTTTTCTCGGAGGAATATAATTTCGGTGGAAATTACCAAGGAAATTTAATTTTTTCTCCTAAATCGTATATACCTAGAACCGCTACGTTCAACTTGACCTTCGACCTGTTCGGCGAATCTGTGAACGTTTTTGAAATAACCACCAGACTCGAAGGCTTCGAATATTATGCGGAGAAGTTCTTTGGTCCTAATGGACCGTACAGTAACGAGAAAGTGTCGGGATTCTTCAAACATTTATTCAGAAACTTCAGAGCAGCTCCGGAGCAAGAAGAAGACTATTGGAAACGCGTGAAAAGGCTACCGAATGTTATCGAAAATAATTTCAACGAACCCAGAATCAGCTTTAGTTATAAGGTGAGATAGAGAACGTGACCAGTTAATGATCACGCATAGCGATGCATTCCTATAAATGTTATTTCGATGTTCGTTATTCGTCTATTTGCGCGCTATACGAAACGATAGTTTTTCGCTTCGTTTGCAGATCTTCGGAAGCGACTTGAAATATTCTATGTATAACAGCGATCGTGAAATTAGAGAAGCCTTAACGCGTATTAATCCATGGGAGAAGTTTAATGAAATTGCTTCTGGAAAGGAGATTCGCTACGAAAATGCAATAATGTTCTTGGATTCCACTTATGTGGCCCCGATGACATCGGGGCTACCTGTACGCTTGGATTTTGCTGGCTCCGCAGCTTGCAATTTCAAAATGTCAGGGTTATTGGACACCAAGAGGATTTCTAAGAAAGAGATCGAACTCATCAGTAATATTGCACCTAGGTATAATTAAATGCATCGTCTCTCTTCTCATCTTCCTTGTTTTATTTCTCTTGTTGCCTTTATTTTCTTCGGCATTATGAAATTATGATGTATGAAACTAATATCTATATGTGTGAACAGCATGAGCGCCGACTTGATCGGTAGCATGACCGTAGACGCCTTTTATAAGACTGCTGGAACTAAATTACGAACGAACGTGTACTCCTCCGGAGCAGTTCAAATTCATCTGGAGGTAAAAGGATTACAGTCGGTCAAATTGAGTTTGGGCCTGCCGAATAAACAAATGGAGGTATTTTCCGTTGGCACGGACATCCTTTTAACAAGAAGCAACGGCGCCGAATTAGTGGAAAAGCCACTAGGCATTTTAATCGCCGGCCAAAATAACAACGATCGAGCTTTAATACCAATCCCGAAAAATGTGATTAGCAACACGAGCTGCACTTGGGCCGCACTCGATAGATTGATTGGTTTAAAGATGTGCGTTAATTATCAGCTATCCAACGCAACGAAAGATCCGAACGCGCCTTACTTCGTTTTGAACGGACCCACGCTTTTCAAAATCTCTTTGATCAAAGCTGATCCGACCGCCAAGAACTACTTGCTGAAGTATACATGGGAGAAGACAATGGTATCGTCTCTTTTATTTTCGTTTTACAAAAACCGCTAAATTTACACGTACTTCGTATCTGTATAAGAATAAAAGATTTTACGATGATTTTGTAATTATGGGAGACGTAGCGTACATTAGTATCCAGTATTTTCGTTTGTCTCGTTTTAGGAGAGAAATATTTTTAGAGTCGCATTCGATACACCTGGATCGTTGGTTAATAGAGAGTTAAGCGCAATGGTAGCGTTCGATACGAAGACTCATAACGTAACGGTTTTATTAAAATCTGCTGGAAATTCTCTGGTGGCCGAAGGTGAGCTCGTACGTTAGCAAAGCTATGAGTAAACTTATCGACGATTAACTTCATTGCTTTCAGGTACTTACAAAAGCACGGAAAACGAGACATTCGTGGACATTGGTTTCGACATAAATGGTACCAAGCACTTGGACGCAAGCTTAGGTTACGCGATCAAAAGGTTTCCCTATGGATACACGTTCAACCCACAAATGCACTTAATCGTGAACAACGAACGGGTTGCGGCTCTTTCAGGTTTAACTCTATCGATTCGCCTATCATCAATTACTTGGTTTAATTCGATTTGTTTAACCAAAGCTTCGATTTTATTAAAGGTAAAATCCGAAACGTTTGGAAAAGCAATGTTTCTCAGTGCGATATAGACCTGACTTTCCAAACGAAAAGGGTATGGAGCAAATTCACGGGATACATCGTTCGAAGAAACGTGAGCTTGACCAGCGCCTTCCAATTGGAGTATCAGATACAAAAGATGCCCAAGAAGGAAAGTCTGATATTCGAGCTGTCAGCTTACAATCGTTCGTTGAAACCTGTAACGCACAAAACGGTCGATTTAAAGTTACAATCTAGCGCATATCCTCAATTGAACACGGAGATCAAAGGATCGTATAAACAAGCGCTCGGTCAGTTGGAGTTACGCGCGGAAGTGAATTCGAGTCCACATCTCAAGGACGATCGTCACAAGCTTACAGCGTTATTGAGCATCTTTTATTCGAAAATGTATTTTCAAAATCAGGATACGAAAGTAAACGCGGTGTTCGCCATAACAAAACCCATTCAGAACTTGGACATCAAAGTTGGAATTATTCACTATGCTATGGGACCGGAATCGAAGACGGACTTGTTGATAAGATACGCCCCAGGTTAGAATTAAACGCACAATGTCGGGAAAAAAACGCTCTAGAAAACAATGGTCAAATGAAATTTCTCATCCCTAGTCCCTGAAATCCTCCTCCGATCTTCTTCTAACGCAAAATTCAACTATTTCCAGTTGTGATTCTTTTGATATTGATTCAGCCTCGTATATAATAATTCAATTCCTGACGTAGAATAAAACCCTTACTACGTCTTCTCATCTCAATTTCTTTGTGTTTAGGAAAAGAGATTAACCTAATAGTGAACTTGATAATGCCTCGCGGCTTGGCGTTCATCATGGAGAGTCGCGTAAACTTGACGATTCCGAACTTTAATTCGATGCTGGTCTACGTACGAATCACAGAGAGAATGAAGCGAACGTACGACTTGGATCTTGCTGGAACTTGGTTCAGCGGGCACAACATAACAGCACGTGGCACCTACTCGGACAGATCCGTGGCGACCGTATTTAGTCACAGCTTGAAGCTGATATTGAAATCTCCAAGTTTCGTCAACGACTTCCTGGTGAATTGCAAGGTGTATCGAAATTACAGCGACGTTAGAATCGCTCTGCACGTAGAGCAGCTGAATCAGGATAGGTACGCTTTCATCTTAAATCACACGGTAGCATCACCGACAAACATTATATCGTACGTGGAAGGAAGATACAAAGGAAACGTGTATTCGGTGATGACAGAAGTTGACACGCAACGAGAGATTCGAATGCAGATACACTTGGACAAATGGCGAGACGTTCATTTAGCGTTTATTAGCATGAACGAGGAAAATGAAAAGAGATTCGGAGCGGAAGTGAAATGGGACGCAAATCGAGATCCTGCGTTGAAACTAGCGTTGTTTTTCTCGTTAGATTGTCAAAAGGCTCAATTGCCCGCGCTTTCGAGCGCTGAGGAACAATTAACTGAACGAAATATTAGCACAATGGTCACTCTGACCTATCCTGGTCGTTTACTAGCCTGCTCCTGCCACGTGACCGCGCGGGGATACTACAATTACATCGTGGATGCTACGATCGATTGGAATCCAGAAGAAGCGATAAAATTGTTCATCGCGACGGAATATAACGTAAAACCGTTGATAAAATCGATCAGCCTGGACACTCGATTGCTCATGCCATTTGAAAATTGGAGGAAAACGGCCTTAGGCGTCAGGCAAGTAACGAAAATTCTTTCGGTTATCTTTGAATTATCTTAAAACAACGTCTATCCAGATAGAATAACGTATCCTTTAACGAATCATTTCTCAAATATTTTATTTAAATAATATATAAGTCTAATACAGGAACGTATAAGTCAATTTGGTTGGATTAATTCGTTCGTTCGAATTGGGTTACAGGTACGAGCAGGAACAAAACAAGATAAAATTGAACGGTAATGTTCACTGGAAGGATTCGCAACGATTGATGGCGGAATTGGACGGCAGTACGGAAGAGCACGATAACGTTAAAGAATGGAGAGCCAACTGTGGAATAAGTAGCTCCATTCATGATATTTTGTCGACCACAGTCAATGTTACTCATAAGGTTATCGGTTGGGAAACCGCGAACACTCGTTTACTAGTTAAATATCACCCGGATAAGGTGATCAATGCTTGGAGTATTTGGCACTTGGACAAAAAGTCCGATGACGTTTTCAATCTAACTGGTAATCTGCATCTCGAGTCGCCGGTGACTCGCTACAAAGTGAGCGACATGAAATGTCAGCTGCAAGTGTTACCAAACTGGAAATTCTTAGGGGCGGCTAACTTGGATTTGGATGTAAAAACCTATACTGGCAAACTGATCGGCGATCTTCATCGTTTGAAGGAATCCATGGTGGAATTCAACGTTACCACTCCGTTAGAAAAGTTTTCTTTGGTTCGTGGAAGATTCGGTCTGTCGGAAAGCAATAGACACATCGTCGCGGAAGTGACCACTCCAGCTAGCGTTATCGGTTTCGAGATACTCTGTCAGTTCATCACGCCGATTTACAACTTCAACGTTCTACTGTCACTCGCGACGCCATTGGAAATACTTCAAAGGCTACTCTTGGTCGCTAAGTTGAACAATCGAGAGGCCGACTTCCGTGTTGGCTACAACCGTATACTCGCTGGCTTCCAGGGTATTTGGCATTATCGCAATATTACTGATTTTCATTACAGTTATGTACTGTTTACGCCTGTGGAAGGTTTCGAGGAGAACGGAATCGTCGCCAAGTTAATCGTAGCACGCGATAAGAACGAGTCTGTCGACATCGATACGGAATTCTCCATAAGAATGTCTGACAAAAAATACGCAGACGTGAAAATCGGTGTCAGAGCTAAAGCCGGTCCGAAACCTGCGCCGATTACTATACCGATTATTATCACGGGTAACCAGACGAACATCGATGAAGTGAAGAACGACGGTAGCAAGGAGTTGACAGAGAACGAGGACAACGTCGAGAAAGACGAGCTGGATCAGTTCGAGGATTACGAGGAGCAAAGTAGCCTTCATTGGCACGGTGAATTCGAAGTATGTGTTATAATTATCGAACCTATCGTAGGAGAACTAGATATAGACAACGAAGGACCGACTTACAAGGTCGCCGCTGTTCTGGGCAGTTTCGACGACAAGAAAATCCTGTTGCACGATACATTTTGGATGGAGGATCTTTTCAATATGCGGAACAAATTGAACTTGGTCGTTCCGTTCGGTTTCGTCAATGAGATCGTCTGCTCGAATGCGTTTATCGTGGACCTAGAAAAACTCATCTACAGGATGGAAGCAACTGTGGAAGTTAAAAAGAACGTGACTTGGTACGAAACCGGAGTACTCGCTATTTACACCTATCGAAGCGAAAGCGAAGAGCAAGTGCTAGAGTTGAACATGAAAACTCCGATAGAGTCTCTGAAATTCATTAACATTAACAGCAGCCTGCGCGTCTCTGGCAGCCTTTACAGGCCTAAGTTCAGTGTTCGCGCACCGGACAGTGCCATCGATGTGAACGGATTTCTGGAAACGAAAGAATCGTTGATGGACACGTTGATAGTTATCAAGGTCGATACACCATTGCTGAAGATACCGAAATCTACTATTACCGCGAAACGAGAATTTACCGTGGAAAAAAGGTACGCGCAGATAAGTTGTAACGTTGCCGAACCTGCCGGACTTTCCTTCCTGTCGAGCTGGCACGCGACGAAAGATGAAATTAAAGCTTTCGTTCTCTTCAACTCTTGGATAGAATCGTTAAAGAACATCAAAGTTCACGTCTCGTATCATCCAAACACGACCGCGAACAACGGTACCGCGAATCTAGAAGTTTTAGCGAAACTACTCGACCGACAATACAAACTATTGGGCAACTATAGCGGTGACAGGATCCAGTCTGAGTTCTATACGCCTGCCTCGAACGGGAAACCGCATCTCCAGTTTCACGGCAACACGATAAAAGAAAGCGATTCTATACACAAATTGAACGGCCAGTTACTAAATCACATGACTTCAAAGGTGTCTACTGTTTTCGGTACCATCGAGCTGACGCAGAATGGCTCTTTGCACACTGTCGAGGTAACGATCCAGCCAAAGGAAGCCGAAATCGGTCAAAACGACAGTTTACTTCTGAAACTGAAGAAGGAGAAGTATGGATTAAACGCTGCGTTAATTGGTCACCCGATAAACGGATCGTTGGACGCGAATTTCGTTAACACTTTGAACTGGGATGTGAGAGCGCGTGCAAATTTTGACAAAATATCAACCGTGGAAGGTCAGGTGCAATTTATCACGTTTATGAACGTTCAAGTGAACGGTAACACGACACTCTATGTTCATGCGGAAACACCATTACCGGATATTCGCAACGTCACCCTTACCGGAAGCATGCTGATGTCCAACAATAGCGGTGATATTCGGGCAAGTGGTTGGCTGAACGAGTACACTCGATATACGATTCTTCAATGGAAGTTGATCTATATGGCAGACATGTTCGGAAGGGTTTTGATTGGATATGAAGGACCGACCGATCTTGACAACAGGCTTGTCGATACCCGGCTATTCTTCAAGAATCCTCGTCAAGCATTCAAAAACGTTGACGTAGGTTTCGATTTGGACGTGGATCGTGAAAAATGGAAATTTGCGGCGAACGCTACTGTTGGATTCCGCAACCATGAGAACATCGATGGAGTGTTTACCGTTAGACTACCACCTCCTGATAACGATGATCATCGTCTTCTTATTAGCTATCACGCCAACGGAGGCTTCAAGGATGTATCTTACGTGATCGGGTACAACTGTCTGCGTGCGAAAACTAACTACGCTTCCGATGGCTCGGTTTGTCTTTCCACATTTTTTTATCTTGTATTCTTAAATATTTAGATTTTATTTCAATATTTTTACTGTCATTGCCTGTACACGTTATCGTCGAAAACCTAGACACCCGTTGCAGATCTCTTCATCGTTCCGAATCGACCAACTTTGCCTTGACATAATTTTTTCTAGCGGCAACACTACAAACATATTAACGAATACAAGACAAGCAAAACAGTCTGTAAAATGAAAAATTCATTTCGGTTTTACCACAGATACACATAGACGAGAAAGACATCAACGGACATCTTCGCGGCTCCTGGGGAATGCTACCAGTTCAATCCGTGAATAATCTCCTCAACATAAGCATCAACGAAGAGTTCAAACTGAAATACTCGCTATACAGTCCAAAGTTTCAGCAACAAGAAACGTTAGTTTTCTTGCTTGATTACGGCGCCACGCAAGGCTCCATAGGCGCTGAAATTTATTATCCAGCTAACACGCGATTAGCTTCGGCAAATGTATCGTACGAAAGTCTGGAGAACGTGAACGGAACCATCAACACCATCTTACCTATGGCGAATATCTCATCGTTAGGATGTCAGTTCACAGTTCTCACTACTTTGTAAGTAAATCGCGTCATTTATGCGTTCACAGATCTATATCTTTGTCTGTACATATAGTGGGTCGTATTTCTTTTCAATTAAGTTACGTCGAAGGTACGTCTGGGTTAATACAACGAATGATAACTGTTGCAGGCAACGAAACAAGAGGTACGTGAAATTATACTGGCCACAAAACACTGCGATCGTAGATTCGGATTACAATTACCGGAGCGAGAAATTGAATTCGGATCTGGAAGGAATTCTGCACGCTGAAGTTCCTCTGAATACACGTCACATCGGCCACTTGACTTACGGTTACAAGAAACGACCACAAATGACCAGCGGTTACTCCAAACTGACGTACAACGGTCAGGAAGTTCTTCACGGTCAATATAATTCGAAGAGCGAGTCGAGAGCTGGCTTCGAGAAAGATCACACTCAAATTACGATTGAGAACGCATACAAGCCGATAGGTATTCTTTACATAAACCAATTTGAGTACAGCGCAGGAAACGAAGGGACCAATTATCCGACTGTCGAATTTAAACAAGTTAATTTGTACCGATTGGATAACAAGACGGCGTTCAACGTTGTCGGCGAATCTAGGATTAAAACGTCGCACACAGGCCAGGATATCCATTTGAAGGCGATACATTTGAACAAGACTGTGCAATTGAAGACCGATTATCAAGTTTTACCAGGCGAATTCGAGCAAACCAGCTGGCTCAGTTTGGGCGACGACGTTTGGGCTTCTTACAGTATCAACATTTTGAACAAAACTACCGAGGAAGTGGATAATCAATTCTTAGTCCTGAACGTCTCTTATCCTCGTAGAAATTTCAGCCTCGACGGCTCTTACTGGATCAGCAGCGAAGAGTTAAGGTCTGCGGTGAAACTCGCTTGGGATCAAAAAACGACGAAACCTAGAACCATAGGAGCATTGTTTAACTGGACGAAACTTTCTTCGGAGGATAAAGCTGGCATGCATCACCGAGCAACCTTCGCTTTGATCCATCCGAGTTTCCTGAGACAAGCCGCTCTGATAGGCGAAGTAAAAAATAGCAATTCCAGAGACTCCATGAATATTCTTCTCGTCGCTAATTACTCTATCGATCCGAACAAGTGGTTAGAGTTTTCAGCATCGTTTAGAAATGAAAGTGAGCCACCGATTTCTAAAAAATATTCTTACCAAATAGTGGGTAAGCATCCAAGTACGAAATTCGATCTAGGCGCCGAAGGATTCGTATACGAACAGAATAGCAGGCTGTTCGGAATGGCGAACAACGGACATTACAAACGTGGATTCATAACTCGAGATACTGGAAAATTAAATGCACGATTGGATCTTATTCGCAACGAGATATTTTACCAGCGAGAGTATAACGATGCGATCAAGTTTTTAAACGCTCGGTATTATCCGTTTGACCGCAAATACGTTTTGAACGGTAGTATAATAAATACACCGAATCTAAATGCTACTGGTTACTTCTTTCTCGATCCGACTGAAAAATTGACGTGGATGATGGTCAACTACACTCCAGGTTAGCGCACGAGCTAAAAAGAGAAACATTGTTTCAATAATTATTTGGATTTAAATCTTGCTTCTTTCTAATGTGAACTTATTTTAATGAATTTAATGAAAATTCTTTAACAGATGCCGTGGAGAGTTTACGAATGTATGGTAGAATTCCTGACGCACGGAATGCTGTATTCGATATTTGGAGAACTTACGATGAAGATTTTACCGTGTCAGACGTCTCTTTCTACTTAAAGCTCAATCATTCCCGACTGATTACTTCCACCCTGCGCTGGAGACCCGAGCTCAAGGCCGATATTATTGTACGCGATCATTTCTCATACTATCCTTTCTCATTCAAATTTCACTTGAAAATAGCCAAGTTTTCGAAGAAGACGAAGAAAGAAAATAAATATATGTGCTCTTAATTTTAGGCTCTTTTGAAAAATACGGCAATGGATGCATACGATGGTATAAACAACGATATATATTATTGGAAACAATATATTAAAATCGAAACCGTGAACGTAATTTCGGATGTTTGGGATGACGCTCAATTGGATCTTCGAGAATTTATCGATGACTGGAAGTGAGTAACTTTCATCGTTCTACTGTTTAGTATCAATAGACTGCAGATATCTATGTAAATTTATATTTGTATAAATTACCACTAAAATAACAAAATCTATTTTATGTACATTATCGCTCATAAGTATTCGGACACTTATTTTTGACAAGATGTTCTGTAATTATAAAATTACCAACAAATCAGAGTGCGATTATTTTAATCTTTCCAGTATTTGACGATTCAAACGATAGCCACAATAGTCATAGTCATGCCATCGCTTGTTTATGTTATAGCAATCTTAAGGAAGTTCAGACAGACCTAGAGGAGTTGAAGAACTATTTAAATGATTCTTACAACGCAAACGATTTTTACATTAAAGATATCGTTCTTTACGGAGGATATATAATAGATGAGCTGTCGTTACGAAGTCACATAGAATCCCTGCCAAATATCCTGAACGAAATATGGGAAATAATGGGCGAATCTGGGGAAGCGATCAGGAACTCGTTACTCTGGATCATTGAAACGATAAAGAGCGCGTTAAACAAAATCCCCGAGATCACTGCAGCGATTCTAAGGGGCGACATGATTTCTCAAGTGGCAAGCACAATCGATCAGCTGCTCGAAAAATACGACAAGTTCATGAAAGATCTTCACGTGTCGTTCATCAAGTACATAGGAAATCTTTGGGGACAGATTTCTCAGTCGATCTCGCAGCAATGGAATCGATTTTTACTGCTTATAGAGCCGATGTTCATTCGTTTCATTCACTATTTGGAAACTGTGGTCTGGAAGACGAGCAAAGAATTCCTTGACTTCCTCTACGATCGAAGAAACGACCTCATTTCTTCTCCTTATTTCGATCATTTCTCCAATTTCACTCAAGATATCGACAAGTTTTACCGAGACATCAAGGGCAACGATATCATCACCAACATTCAGAAATACTCGAGTTTGATAATACAATTCTTGAAAGATAGATACTTCACCTTCGTACCATTTGGAAAAGAACTGAAGGACGTGATCGACGAGATCGTGAACGAGCTAAAGGAATTACAAAAATTGCCGTCTATACGTTACGCTTTAGAGAAGATGCAACAAGTGTACGATAAGGTGTGCTATGCTTACGATTACTTCGAGATACAAGCGAAAATAGAAAGTGCCATACGATTAATTCACTTGAAATTAATCGATATAAGTCAGACAGCTCTCCAGGCTGAAAGTAGATACCGGGTAGCCAAAACGAAATTCATCTTCGATCCTAGACAGGGCTTGATGTGTTTGGAGCAAAAGCTTCCCATGTCTTGGCACTCGTTCAATCAAACGCCAGAATTTCACGAGATACCTGAAATCAGAGCCATTTCTGACGCAAGTTCCTACTTCGCGTCCTCGGACGTGACTTTCTGGAGTTTATATCGGTACAGACCGTACATGGATCCGTCTAATTGGCTTCCACCGTTCAGAGGTAATCACATGATCGAGTCTTTTGTGTCTCTTTCATTCTGTTAATTTCGCGGCGATCTAATTTCAATCGATCTAATTTCAGCACAAGCAATGATCGTTGGTTTGCAAGACTTTATTACCTTCGATGGAAGACACATAGAGTTCATCGGTTCCTGTACGTACCTGTTAGCACGCGATTTCGTGCATGACACCTTTGCCATTCTCCTTGAGTATCAGCAACAATCCAATCGAGTTACGCACAAGATTATCGTGTTACTTGGAAAGGATACTCTCGAACTCAACTTCTTCAACGATGTTAGTAACCATAACAATAATAATAATAAGAACAATAACAATAATTAGCGATATGCTCAAATTTCTTTCCCTTGTGAAATAGCATTCGATTAATGATACATTTACCTTTGCGCAGAGTATCAGAGTCATCTCCGGACAATCGTCGAGTACAGCAAATAATCTCGCGCTTCCGATCGAACTCGAGAATGGAACGACGTATGTCTATCAGGCAGAAAGCGTGGTTACCGTGGAGCGCAAGCAAAATCAGTTCCGACTCGAATGCAATTTGAAATTCAATCTGTGCACATTAGAATTATCCGGTTGGTATCACGGCAAAACCGCCGGTATTCTCGGAACGATGAACTACGAGCCAATGGACGATACGATCGCATCGAATGGTATCGTAACGAAAAACGTGAGGGTATTTGCCGAAAGTTGGTCGATCGAACAAGAAACCGAAGATAAGTGCCCGACAAATAATTCCGATCCAAGAACAAAATCAAAAGCGGATTCGGTGGTCATAGAATTCTGTAATGATTTGTTCGTGAACAAAAGTTCGGAATTCCTTAGCTGCTTCCACGTAATAGAGCCGGAAGAATACTCAAAAATATGTACTGCGAGCGAGAGCAGATCGGAAGCCTGCACCGTGGCGTTATCCTACATGCAAATTTGTATGTTCCATGACACGTATCTCAGAATACCGGACGTATGTAGTAGTTGCAGTATGATAGACGGTAGTCAAGTTGCGGAAGGCCAGTTCATTAAATTAGAAGGTGATCGAGTACCAGGCTCGACCGACGTAGTGTTCATCGTCGAGGGGAAAGAATGTAACCACGGTGTGAAAGAAAATCGTAGCATCGAACAGTTAGTCACTCAATTGAACAAGGAGCTCAACGATCAAGGTCTGACGGATAATCGATGGTCTCTGGTTACCTTTGGAGCGGACGGAGTGTTTGATCATCCGAGAAGCGTCGTCTTCGATGGACAAATCTTTACTAAAAACGTGGCGCGATTCGTCGATTACTTCGATCACGTGCCGATCGGCGATGGAAGCGGCGATATTTTCGCAGCAATCGCGTTTGCCTCGAAACTCGTGTTCAGAACCGGCGTATCAAAAACTTTCATCCTAATGCCATGCTCGCATTGCGAGCCGGAAAATCAGACGGTAAGTGATTCGACGATATTCTTCTGAATGGCACCTGTGCTTTTCAGAACTACAATTCGATTCGAATCGTTCAATCAATCGGTTTCCTTAATTTTCTCAAACAAATTTCCTCTCTTAGCTTGACTACGCAGTGGTACATGAAGTATTATTGGAACATGATATTACGCTTCACATATTGATGGATGGTGATTTCGAATTCGAAAAAGAGAGACTGAATAAGATCTTCTATGGTCTGGACGCGACGAAATCGTATACGAAAAAAGATTCCAGAACGTTGATCGGTGATATCGACCTACGAAGACAAGTGAAACTTTCAAAAAGTGCGTTAGGTTATTGCACGCCTTTGTCTCTGGAAATTAATGGAACAATATTTAGCGGTAACAAATTACGTTTCGATAAGCTGACTTCGATCAAAAAATTCGCCAGTGTTTTCTCCAAGAGGGTAGCTTTAACGGCGCAACCTAATCCTTGCCAAAACTGCGAATGCACCGCTGATAATAATGGCGTCACACGTATGGAATGTATACCTTGCATCTATCCAACTCTGGTTTCTGTTGATTACGTAAGTTTCTTCTTGTCATTTTCATCTGTATTTCTGTTTTTATATTAACATAAGAATATAATGAGGTTTCTTTTTTTTTTACAGGAAACGTTTAATCTGAACGATTCTTTGGCATCTATACAGTCACTGAACATCGATTATGATCAAATCGATATCGATGACAGCTGAAGAAGCACTAAATGGGCACACGCGTCCCTCCTTTTTCTTACTTATTTTGTAGGTATTGTTAATTTCGCTCGAACGAAAAGCTTTTACCAATGTATATGCCATACATTTTTCGACAATGAGTATTCAAGACGTATTCTGAACTTAAGAATATCATAATGATACCATACGTTTAGTAAATAATTTCATGTATTTATAAAGTAATATTCAGTCCGATTTTTACTTCGAGATACTTTGAAAGGAATATTATATTTATATAGATACATAAGTAAGAAAGAGACAGTCTCGTTTATTAATCGACGACGCAACACGCTTTATGTGTACAAGTTTTCGATCAAAAAATTGGAATCGAAGAATCAAAAAACATTACGCTATTTTAAATTTAATCAACAAAGAACATAACAACATCGAGTAAATAATAATAATACGTGCCATATGTTAAGAGTACAATTCATCTTATGAAATACGCATTTTTTATATCTTTTCCTTTTTATACAATTTTCGATTAGTCTTTCTCGTCATGCAAATTATCAGGCAAGTATTTTTCGATACTTTTACGTTCTATTAAACTCTTGTGTGTATATAAACGCAATGTCATTCATTCGAAAGTCAATTGAATCACTGACCAAGGACAAAATATCATACATTCTAATTGTTTTGTAAGATGTTCATAGATAACTAAGAATAACGTACAGATTATTTAAAGATAGAAGCTCTCTCTGTAATATTTGTATTATGGCAATGCATAAACATGGCAAAGATTTGCATCGAAATCTCTTGACACGAGATTCTAAATTCCAAACAATAGCCTGTTCTCTTTTTAAGGGTATTCTGAAGTAAGAAAAACTGACAGAAATGGAAATAAATACTATCATAATACATGTGCTACTTTTTTTACGTGTTTTGTATATTGTAAATTACACATACTAACTTGTTTAAATGAAATCGGTCACAAACTGAAAATTTATACGAGTAGAAGAAAACTTGTAATCGCTACGTAAAATAGCAGTCATATAATTGCAACTGGTTTATAAAATCTTTTGCTTATTTGTTACCGATGTATATAATAATTTTAAATATATTATACAAATGTAACACGAACCATGAGTGGCGGTCGATCCGCATTACATCTTCATATTTCAGGATGCATCTAAATATATTTTTCACAAATTGAGAAATGGCGAGCAAACTTATTGTTCATAGATTATCGTCCAGTAACTCTACAAATAATTGCTACAATATTATTAGTAATAATGATAGAATAATAATAATAATAATTATAATAATAAAATATATCATATAATATAGTAATAAAATTTGTAAAGACTTTGAGTCTGTGAAAAACATAACGAAAACAGAGCTTCCTTTTTGAACTACAAAAGCGACTTAAAATTAATAACTTGAATCAGTTAGAAAACAATTGAAACTGGTCCTGAGAGTCATCGATATATTATATAATATAGGTGATGACTATAAAAACAGGCATATCAATTTAGCACAAAATCATTTGTGTCAATGTTCGTGGCGCAATTCTCATATCGTTATCTAAACACATTAGAAAGTGGTCACCTGGTATCGTGAGCTTGCAAGTGATTGGGAGCATCTGCGAATGTGAATTTTAATTTGTATGCTTCTGCTACTAATATTCCTATTTCTGAATCTGTCCAATTTTGAGTAGGCAGGTTTTGTAGCATTAACATTAGCCCCTAAACAGTAATAATAAACTATCTCCATCTTTCTTTACTTAATAACTGAAAGAAAGCTTTACATCGAATTATAGTTTGCATTAGTGCTATGGTCTGAACTTACTTGAAAATCAGGCTGCAACAAAAGATTACGTCTCCAACGAAGAAGAAACGCGGCGCATACATAAAGTTGAAACGAAGCAAATCGATCAGATTCTGCTAAATAAGTGTCCCATAGACGAATGGTACAATGTAGAGGGATTTCTCTTGTTAATAGATTATTCATCCATCGGAAAGAAAACTGTAAATAATCCACGCCATGTTGGTGTAGATGCTGATGTAAAGGTACTAAAGGAATGAATTACATCTGTAATTATCCAAAAACAAGGTACAATGGAAAGAAAGAAAAACAGAATGTTCCAAACGACTGATTTACAAACCATCAATTCTTTGTATCAATTCTTTCAACTGATTTACTTTGTGCTGAATGCCTAATTGAGCAAAGATATAATTATCTTGAATACCATCGAGAAACTTGGACAAACACCAAAAGCTATCTGCTTCTATAATATCTCGTTGTTCTTTTTGTAATGATGCAACATCATAATTTTCTAAATCTTGCCACGCTGACACAGGCACTGCTTCTTGTAAGAACACGAGAAAGAAAGGTGTCACTAGATCATTCATTCCCTAAAAACAAAGAAAATTGCAAGAAAAAGAAATGAAAATAAAAACTATTTGAAGATGACAATTAAAGGTAGAACAACGGACGTAAACATACTTGAACGTAACCAGAGGCGGGATGTCGAATCGCCCAAATATAGAGTATTCTTTCAAAGATGAATTGCACTGTTGTTTGTTGAAATAACGAAATAAGCGGTGACATTCTTGGAATATCAATGTGTATTTGACGATATGTATCTTGGAATCCTTCATCTCTTTCAGTATCGTAATACTGTTTCACTAAATTCCAATAATCCAATCGTTTTCGTTCTAATACGTGTTGCCTTCGCTCCAAATTAGCTGGTAAATACTCCTGGATGACAAAAAACAAAATTAAAAATTTTTTACGAAATTTTATCATTATGCATAAAACATATGACATAGTTTACCTTTATTACTTACAGACAATAACCTCCATGTAACAGAACGCAGTCTTGCAGGTATACCCGACCACGACAACTGCCTCAGTTCGTCTAAGTTTAATACAGAAGCTTCCAGAAGGGACTGAAATTTATCTACTTTACTTTCCCCATCTACAATTATTAACAAATCAAAACTAAGGATACATTAAAGATAAATGGATGTAAAAAATTGTTCCATAAGCACCTTGTTCTTTAGAAGGTACAAAAAATTTAGTAGGCGCGGTTGTTTGTCTTAGCGGTTGCGGTCTGCCTGGAAATTGAGTTGGTTTATGTTGCGGGGAAGCGCCGTACTTTACACCCACATCTTCTGTGGAATGTTGACTGTTATTCACTTGAGAATGCATAGACAAATTAGCATTTCGCAAATGCAACGGTTGCACAGCTAATCTTTGGAGAGCTTCCGCCCGTTTTTCCTCCGGAATAATTTCTTGAACGCGATGCGTAGATTTTACATTTGTCCCTGAATCTATGCATGCTTTTCCTGACCTATGACTATTAATGACACTGATAGCAGCAGACTGGCTAACTCGTTTTGATATTTTTACATCTGAGACTGTGCAAAACTCATCATCTCCCGAATCCCAAGCATCATCTACACTCTCTTGAAAATCTTGAAATGATGTAGAGCCTCCACTGCTTCCTGATATAACTCCACCACTTGTAGATATTATATTAACTGAACTGCCAGACATCAGTGTAGTACTACCTATTTTACCAAGCTTACCATCTTGTTTGGGACTTGGTCTTTTATTATGCATGTAAAATATAAAAAACTATATTATTCTCAATAATCAATACTAAAGATTAATTGTAACTTTATTTTGACCATTATTAGAAGCATAATATTATTATACATACCTGCCTGGAACAGCACGAGTATTTTTTTTCCAAAAAGATTGATACGTTTGGTAAGCTTCGCCTTGGTGACTCTGATTTTCCATAATTATTAGAAATTATGTTAACTAGCACCTGTCACCTTTCCCAAATAATTAAAAAAATGGTACAAAGTCCTCATACCCTTAGAAAAGTTTACTGAAACAAATTTTGATGATAGTGTTTGTTATTATTATTGTTACACTGTCTTACACAGTCTTATTACAGTCTTTGGGTTATAGTCATTGTTATGCTAAATATACAAAATTACAAAGGTCATATCATTTCATATACAAGCGCCAAAAATAACAGACATTAGTGAACTTATGTAATTGTTATTTTTTTCTAATTCATGTTACTTTATATTATATAAATTTTAATACATAAGTTTATCCAACTTATTGTTCATCTTATGATAAATATATCAATAGTTAAGAATAATATACAGCTATTTTGTATAGGATAAAAAAAAACATTTATTTGGTATATATATAAAAATTATATTAAAAATTATAAGTTATAATAACAAACTATCTCTAAAAGATATAGAAAAACAAAAATATTGTAACATCAAATCTTCACATTATTTTTAATTATGAACAGGTTAGGTTACACTGTACAAATATTTTGATCACAGCGAGTGACTAGGAAGAATGGAGATAATACCATTATATCTAAAAATATTTATGCAATAGCGTAGTTACGTCAAGAATGAACAAACTAAAAAGGCATTTAACATTAAGTAAGGTTTAAAGTATGGGACACTGTGCGTATAAGGCGAATTAGTTTTGATTTCTTGTTTTAGTGCACTCAACATTTCAATCAAGATGTTAAAACAAGTGCACTATAAACTATATAACATTAGATGACTTTTTAAAAATTTACCAAATGTACAAGAAATAAGATATGATACAAAATTTTGTTTGATGCATGTACACTCACTGCTTTTGACGTATGACACGTCTTTGATGGTGCTGCCATCAAAGAAATGGCTAAATTAAATTTTGCATAGGTATATCAGCATATGTACGATACTATTCGTTCCACTACATCACCTTTTTACATACCATATACGTAAGTACAATATTCTTTTCTTGTTAAAACTATACTAGTAATTTTAAAACCTCTTTTCTGAAAAAATATCTTTCTCTTGATATCAATTAAACTAACATGAAACTTATAAATAAAAACATTAATGTTATAAAGCACAATAATGTTATGAAAAATGGTTTTTAATAATAGCAAACAATAAATAAATATAAAACAGTAACAGTTTCTCGACTAAATGAAATTTCGCGGTAGAGAAAGCAGTCTGCTAGGAAATCAGCGATTCTCAATATTTAGAAAAGTTTAGTGTACATCAATACATATATCAACTTTCTTTATATAACAAACTTTAAACATTTGGTTTAATAAAACATAAAACTTTAAAATCTCATTTGAAAGTAAAATCTATATAGAATCATTTGTATATGTCCTTATAAAATAAATGTGTCACATAAAAGTGTTGATGTAATATTTATTATTTTCTATTTTATGAACCTACGAATTAGAAGAAATGTTTTAATTGAAAATATTTCTTTAAATTGTGTATACCATTCTAATACTTTATATTGTTATTTCTTAGTCTTGAGAAGGATTAGATATGTGATAGATTACATAAATATTAATATACATGTATAATTAAGGTATAGAATTTCATAGATTCGAAATCTAGAAAGATTACACGTGACTATCAGTGACTCTTGAAATTTTTAATAATTAAATTTGTCACCTTTATAAAAATACAATTGATTATTTTTTATGAAGAACAAGCATTAAACAAAATTGTCATCGTGCTGATCATATGTTGATGATCTCGAAAGAAGTTCTTAACAAATCTTTCTTTTAAAAACTGTGATTTCGATGATACATATATATATATATATATATATATGTATATGTATATCGAGCATCATTGTACTGTGTAGAGTTAGTGTCACGTGTACAATTGCATCGTATGTGATCTGACCGATACCAACATAATCAGTGTTCTGTCAGTCAGTCGCGTATGTTTTACACCGTTATGTTTGTAGCTGCGTGTTACAAGAATTCTTGCAAATCTTGAACAAAAATGTAAAAACGTCTACTTATAATCTTTTACATTGTAACATATACACATATTAGAATCTGATTATATTAACTTAGAAATGTTATTAAATAAGTATTAGTTTCCTTATTTTCCTTGTGAATCGGATCAGCTACGTTTTGACATTTTATGGATTCATGGTAAGTTACGTTGAAATGTTTACATATAGTAATTTATATTATTGTTAGAAGTTATAGATTATAAAAAGATCAGATTTTGTTAATTTATAGGCATTGATTAATTGTAATGTATTCAATCTATCGATTGCCATGATTTCATCGTGAATTTATATGAGCGATCTAGGTCTATCGGTACCATCGCGGTAATTCAGTTATACTACTTTCTTTGTAACATTCTACTTTAGATCGCTTCCGGGTTCATGTATCGTAGTTGCCAGTTTATTTTATAGAACAGAAAGAATTCTAGTAATAAGATTGCGATTGAGGTTTTTACACTTTTAATAACAGTTATGACTACAATATGTATTATGTTTATTTAATATGATAATATCTTCTTCACTTTAAAATATTTTAAATTCAAATTAAATACATATATAAATTTACATATAGTTCGCACATATCAAAAAAGATCAGTAAATTAGTTTTTGTTTCTATACGTACATGTATATATTGTCTATATGTATATTTACTATCTATAATTTTTATTTCTAGCATTATCACTCTACTATCACCTTCCACCTGGATATATCTGAAGAAAGTATCTTTTCTGCAAAACTAGGAATATAATAACAGGAACATTCCATGATAAAAGTATATATCTATATCATTCACGGTAAACATTTGACACTGTTCTTTAAAAATTAAGTTGTTTTTATTAATACAATCTTTAAAGAAATGATAATGTTGCTCTGAAAAATATATTTTATCTTATCATCAATGTATCTTTTCTATCAATATATGTCAATCTGTAAACTTGTTTGATATTTGTGTGGTTATCATAATCATTTTTATATATCAGAATACATAGGTAAATTATAAAAGTAAGGATATGTTATAGTAAGAAATTGCTTTTATTTTTTTTGTTGTAGTTTATTTTTAATAGTTATATTTACAAATTACAAAATGTAATTTTTATGATGGAACAAGAGAAATAACGACCTAAGATTAAAGATAAAAGCACAATTGAGAAATCTGTCTTAAGGAATATATCTTTCATCTCTAATAATTAACATATCTGGTGCATAAAAGGATCATCTTATAAAATATAAGATCTCTATGCTGTATATTTATTGAATGTGAGACTATTTTATTTTTATACAAATCTCACATATAAATTAAGTGTCAATAAATTAAATAGTAATATACAATATTTTATCTCTTTAGCATATTAATTCAAATATTATCAAATATATTCAACCATTAATTCAAAATGTCAGACATCGAAGAAGATGAGGTATGTATGCATAAGTAAGGTTGTTTCATTAGTAGTGATAGCAGTATCTTATTTAAATTTTCATTCTCATGATTTTAGTTTCAAGATGCTCAAGAATCTTTACCACAGTGAGTATTTTATTGATATACCTGTATATATGTACATTATATGTTTTAAATTAATTATATTTTGTTTCAAGGCCTAGTTCTATGGATTTGGATACAGCAATAATGGAGGCAAAAAAAGCGATACACTATTTTTTTAATAATGATTTTGAAGAAGCAAGAAAGATTATGGAGCCCTGGGCAGGCAGTAGCATGTATCATTCTTTAGGAACAAGTATATTTGCATTCCTCGAGGCTATTCTTACATCTGAACAAGTATTAAACCACAGTAAATTGTGATATTCGGAAAATATGTCTTTCAATAATACATTGTAATGTGTATTGCTTAGAAATGCATTGAAAAGGCGGTTGGAGCTGTAAAACAATGCATGACTGTGTGCTTGAAACAACGTAAACATGTTACACTAACACAAAATATTGGCAAAATGGTGAAGAAGACTAACTACGATGCTTATACAATTGGTAATGTATACATTTATACCAGATTGATCTGTACCATCATGTCTTATCAAGCTAGTCATATTATTTTGTCTATAATGCATTGTCAACACAAAATCTCCTGGAAAGCATGTAATACTTTATATGTAAGTCGGTTTTTAAATTAACAGATAACATTTCACTACCAGTAACTTGTACTAATTTAAATATTTAAATCTCCTCTTTGTAGCAAAATTATGGAATATTGTCAGGACATTTTGTTATATTTGTTATATATATATATATCAATCTGGATAATTCAATAGTCATAGTTCATTATCTAATGCGAAGTATTTTGATGTACGAATTTATTTACTAACAAACAAGTTTTCCATTTTTAATAATTAAATTACCCACATATTATAACATGTTGTGGCACTGATATTACTAAATCATTAAGCATGCAAGGAATGATATCGAATTACTATTGCAGAGGAAGTGCATGCGGAACTCTGTTATGCCGAGTCACTTTTTTTAAAATCGATGCTCACGTTTGTGGAGGACGAGACTTTGGTCAGCTTTGTTAAAGCTGGATTGAAAATTCGTACCTGCTTTCTGTCGTATAAGTAAACGAATCATAGTGTGAATTATCTATGTAGATGTTATGTCGATTAAAAAATAGTATATTACTTATGTACATTATCTTTTTTCAGAGAATGTTTATCAATTTTAAATAATCGTAAATGGGAAAATAATGCTCATAAGATACATTTTGAGAGCGGTGTCCGCACTGGTATTGGTGCATTTAATTTGGTATGTGGTATTAACAATATTTACTATACAAAATAAATTGCAATAACTATTTTTGAGAATTTTTTAGATGATTTCCCTGTTGCCAGCGAAAATTATCAAACTGTTAGAATTCATTGGATTTTCGGGTGATAAGGTACTAAAATATCTTTTACTATAAAAAATCTTTGTATAAATCTTTCCATCTTATGACGACAACATATTATTTTCATCAATAGGAATATGGTTTGTCGGAATTAGAAGCGGGATACGGAGAAAGAAGAGGATTAAGGCACGTGTTGTGCGCGATGTTTCTTTTGTCTTACAATTTAATAATATCATTTGTTCTGAGTCATACAGACGGTGATCTATACTGGTGTGAAAAAGTTTTGGAAGAAGAACTGAGTCTTTATCCAAACGGTATATGGTTTTTGTTTTTTAAAGGCAGACTAGAACTAACGAGAGGAAATTTTGAGAAATCTTTAGAATGGTATACAAAATCTTGGAAAAGTCAAGATCTATGGCCTCACTTTCATCATATTTGTTTCTGGGAATTAATGTGGGCACATTGTTCGCTGCAGCAATGGGATGAAGCTGCAACGTTTGCAGATGCTTTAGCCAAAGAATCACATTGGTCACGTACAATTTATTTGTATCAAAGAGCTGCGATACTTATGATGCGGAAACCACCGGTACAAAGCGAAGAGAAGCAAATGATAGATACTCTAATGATGCAAGCGTCTACCTTTAAACAACGTATTGCAGGGAAGTCATTACCAATGGAAAAATTTATAGTAAAAAAAACTGAACGGTACTTTGCTCAAAAAAAAAACCTGGTCCTTCCTATATTTGAACTTATGTATGTGTGGAATTTGTTTCGCATAGTAGGCAAACGACAAGATTTGACGCTAAACATGTTTAAAGTAATCGAAGAAGCTGAAAAGGAACTTGCGAAAGCTTCGTAAGTCTTCCGGTCGATTTCATTCCTAATCTAATTCAGAATATTTATTTGGTAATATACAAAAATTCCAAATATTTTACAGGAAAACAGAATATCACACGGATAATGAAGCACTTTTATTGCTTCTAAAGGGTGCTTGCTTACGACAAATGAAACATCCTTTGTTAGCTGAAAATTGTTTAAAACGCGTTCTCGAGTTGGACAAATCGATCAAAGAGGATACCTATTTACTTCCTTATGCAACAGTAGAATTAGCTTTGCTAGCACAAGATCAAGGAAATATTCAACTCGCTATTGGATATTTAGAGGACGTCAAGTAATTTCTATATGATTCATTTTAGACGTTCACATAACATTTGTTATTCGATTGTTAACTCTTATTCGTTGCAGAAAAACATTCGCTGGATATCTGTTGGAATCCAGATTACAGTTTAGGATCCATTCCGATTTAATGAAATTGACTGGAAGGAAGGCCGAAGATATTTTAGTATAATAGTACCTGAAAGATAAATTTTCTGCGAAAAAGAATTCATTACTACCAATAGCATCACACTATTGCAGATTCGGGCACTATTAACTTTTTGTTAAAGTTTTATTTTTATGTAATAAGTTATTAATGATCTTTAATGCTCATTTTGGAAGTAATAACTTCTAGAATTCCTGTCCAATATTATCGATTTTTTTTCTATTGTATAGTATATTTACATCGTGTATATTTTTTGCTGGTTTTTACATATCAACGAATATCTTTAATGATATTGATTAAAAAGTACCATCTTTGATGATGATATTTATTAAGTATCTAGTGAATATATCATTCATTGAATTCATTGAAAAGATCTAGAGAAAGATTTAAAGATTGAATGATTTTTTTAAATTTGTTATTTTAATTGTAAAAGATATTAGCGAATTTGTATCGATAGTATAATGCGACAGTTTAATTGGTGGGAATAGAAATCACTATTGTTTATATGTATACGTTCTCCATTACATATGTTGTATTTGCAGTGTTTAATAAATTGTAAATCAAACAGAATATAAGAAGGGGGTGAAATGGAAATAAAAGTAATTTATTGCTGATTAGACTTGTTACAAAAATGATTGACTTATAATTCTGCCTTTTGCATTATTTTATTTAACATATTTTTCCTGGTTGTTGTATAATAATTTTAATATGATAGATAACAGATTATGTTGTAAAAAATTATGAAAGGGTCCAAGAATATTGGTAAGTATTACTGAGTATCAAGAGAATAGAATAAGATACCAAGAGAGTAAGAGATATTCGAAACTTTTGAAAATTCGTGGAGATGTCATTTTTTAGAAAATCCGAGAGCAAAAAATTTACCATACGAACAAGAAACTTCTCGGTCGGTTTTGCAGTTTCAGATTACGAGAACATGATAAAGGAAGAAATTACACACTTCCAGCGATTTTTGTAAATGTCGTGCAATTCCAAGAATTTCTCGAAACCCCGAAATTTTTTGCTCCTCGAGAAGTATTTCGGCCGGTTTTACAATTTTGTATCAGGAAGTGGCATGACTCCAGCAGTTCTTGGAAATGTCATCATTCATATTCCGGGAATTTTTTGAATTTGGAGTTTTCGAGTTTTTGAAGAAATTTTTCCTCAAAAGCATAATTTTGTATCAGGAGAATATAATCTTGCAAAAGGTGGCACTGTTTCAAAAATGGTTACTAATTTTATTTATACAGTTATTAGTTGAGTACCATTCAAAAATGTTGCTTCTTATTAAGTTTCATGGGATCACCTGCAAATTGCACCACTATGTCAAAAACAGGATACCCACTAATGGTATGTAATTAATTAATTAGGAAAATATCTGAATAATATTATACAAAAATGATTTCTGGGAGTTTGATTTGATTCCTGAACTGATCTGGAAGTCGCCCTACAGACGAAATTTCACTTTTCAATTTCTTCATGAAAATATTAGTTCCACTATTTCACCACTAGATGGTTATTGGACAACTTTTTAAACTTATAACATCTTATTACTAAGAAACTGGGGGATATTTACACAAAACAAATTTTAAATAATTTTTTGATTCTAAATTTTCATTTGAGCCTCGAAAGTTAAGAAACCCTACCTAGGAGCCGAAAAATTGGAATTTTTTAATTTTGCTACTTATCGATTGAATATAATTAACTTATATTACCAGATAAATATCTCAAAATTAAATAATGAGAACGATATGGTTATTAAGGCCGGTGAATTTGATTTTTCACGTTCTACAAACGATATCGGGAAGTAAATTTAATTTTTTATTATGATAATACTGAGAACCTAGAAATTTCGTGAAAAAGATGACATGGAAGAAAGCTATTTCCATCATATGGATATATATATATATATATGTGACATTTTATACAATAGTCGTATAAGTTTATTCTGAGAAATTTTTTCATACAATAGTAAATAAGATAGGTATTTAAATGATTTCGTTTAGTTGGGTATATGTACGTGTGTGGGTAATATCCACTGGATATGTACATACACTGGTAAGAATTAATTTCTGAATTGCAAGACGCGCGTGCACAAATACATTGATGTTCGATATGTCGTTTTGTACTGTTATACTTCAATCGCGTACGTATGATTTCGATTATAGAAACTTATAAAGTTATCAGTAGTACGCATTTATTATTACAAAGGAATTTCAAATTAAATAAATTACACGTATAAACGTTTTATTCACATAATATTAAGAGTGAGAAGCATTCATTTTTTATCGTTATATTATCTCAGATATGGTTTAACCTTTTGTGTCATTCGATTAAGCCGGCTTTGTCCGCAAGTCAGCATATGGAAAATAAAGTAAATTATTTGTCATCTAAATTTCTTTCCAACTTTATGTATTTTAAAAGTAATTCGTTTCGTTAGGTACAAGTGGTTTGCTCTAACACAAGTTATATACACGTTGATCTCTTTTAGGTTGTATAACTATTAATTAGCAACAATGTACTTATTTTTGTCATTTGATTTTTTACTTATCTTCATATGAAATTTCTTTTACCTTTTTGTTATATTTATAATAGTTATTCTATTATTTGCAGAGAAATTATTTTTGAGAGATTAAGATGATTGGTAATGTTAAGAAGTACTTGTACTAGCAATAGAACAATAATAATTTACCAAGGACATGTGCTCAGGTAAATGAATATCATATAAATTGAATGTAAAATTAAAAATATAGATTCTAATTGTATTATAAAAAGAAGCATTTAAGGAATAAAAAAATAAGGGAGCAGAAATTTTTGCAATAAGCACAATTACGATGGACGTTCAAGGTTCACTGAGAGAAGCTTTGTATGAAACTTTAAGTGGTATTTTGTCTCCTCATACAGAGACTCGTCAAGCAGCAGAACAGAGAATTCAAGCATTAGAAGTGACAGAAGAATTTGGTATACATTTAACGGAATTTGTAGTAGATCCAAATGGGCATTTACCTATTAGACAGTTAGCTTCTGTATTGTTAAAGCAATATGTTGAAACTCATTGGTCTTCCGTGGCTGAGAAGTTTCGGCCTCCTGAAATAAAGTATGCAACAAAAGAAAGAATCAAAGAGTTACTGCCAATAGGTCTCCGTGAGTCCATTAGTAAGGTAATCTATTAATAATTATGTATATGTATACACACTGTACACATTACATGTAAAAATGTTTTATTTCGTTACATATTTCAGGTACGTGCAGCAGTAGCTTATGCGATATCAGCGATTGCACATTGGGACTGGCCAGAAAATTGGCTCGGTTTGTTTGATATACTTGTCAGCTGTTTAAGCGGGGAAAGCGAGTATGCCGTTCACGGAGCTATGCGGGTTTTAACAGAATTTACTTCAGACCTTACCGATAACCAGTTGCCTAATGTGGGACCAGTAATCCTTCAAGAAATGTATAGAATATTTCAAAGTGAAAATGTAAGTTAATTATTTTATCAAGCATTGATTCGCGTCAATAATAATAATAATGACGATGATTATTTATACCTTTAGCAATATTCCATTAGAATTCGTGGTCGTGCCGTTGAAATTTTTACGACGATCGCGTCATTAGTTGCTGTTACGGAACTGTTCCAAAAAGGATTTGCGGAGCAATATTTACAGCCCGTTATACCCATGTTTTGTGAAAAATTCGTTTACTGTTTACGACTGCCTGATGGTTCAACTTGCGATAGTGGTCTTAAAACTGATGTTATCAAAGCTATAAATTGCCTAGTTACCAGATTACCTAAATACATCGCAACTTTTTTACCTCAAATGCTACCGCCCTTTTGGGAAACTTTAGTGCAAAGCGCGAAGCTTTATCAGGAAGAATTTGTAAATGGCGAGGGAGATACAAACGAGAAGGAAGTCGATTCAGATGGTAATCTTTGCATTTGCAGTCTTAATTTGTAATCGTTTAGGATTAATCTATTTTCAATCTGCTTTGACTTTTGCAGGTGAAATAATTAATTTTAATAATTTGATCATTGCTATATTCGAATTTGTTCATTCTATTGTGGATCGTAAACGATTCTCAAATCTTTTGGATAGTTTCTTACAAGAAGTAATGTATTATTTAATCATTTTTATGCAAATAACCGACGATCAAATCGAATTATGGACAACTAACCCCAACCAGTTTGTGGAGGAAGAGGACGTACTGACTTACAATGTTCGTATTTCAGCGCAAGAGCTCTTAACGGTAAATATATGTTTTCTAGGGAACAATTGGATTAGTTTTGTTAATAATAATAGAACGTTTAAACTGAATTTCTTTTCTCTGTAATTAATTTGTTCGAATGCAGGCTTTAGTAAATTATTCTGAGGAAAAAGCGGTGAATGCACTTTGCGAGGTTGTAACGCGTCACATCGAAGCAACTAGTAGATTACAGACTGCAAATAATGGAAGCGGAGACAGTGAAACGTGTTGGAAATTACGAGAATCGTCTATTTTAGCCCTAAGTAAAGTAAAAGATATCGTTGTGGAGAGGCATAAAACTGGAATGCTTCAATTCGATATTATTAGATTTTTAGATACGATCGTTTTAGCTACTTTAAAGGATTCAGGTATCCGATATTCAATAAAATGACAATTGTTTCTACTTCGGTATTCATTCGTTTGTCGTTTCGTATCGTACCGGCAATTTTTAGGTTCACCGCCGTTACTTCTTGGCCGTTGTTTGTGTATTGGTGGCAAATACGCTGAAATAATGCCACCAGAAATGAGTTCACGTTTCCTGGAGGCAACTGTTAATGGTTTACAGGAGAATCAGCCTTCGTGTATCCGCATCAGTGCAGTAAAAGCTATTTACTGGTTTTGCAAAGCTTCAGTGGCGGAGAATAACAATACTCTCGGCAATATTATACGGTCGCATTTGCCGAACATATTTCAAGGACTTTTCAATATAGCTAATCAAACATCCACGGAAATTTTTACGCTAGTAATGGAAACTTTTCAAGTGTTGGTTTCGGTAATGTTCGAGTTATCATCTTTCTTTGCCTTTATCCATCTTCGTTGCATCAGGTTTTGCTTGTTTTTACAGTTGGACAAAGCATTTACCGCTTCAGTGGAAAATAAGATTTGCCCCTTAACTATCGCTGCGTTTTTGAAGTTCTATAGCGATCATGATATTTTGTACATGTGTCAAGACATATTCAAAAATCTGACACAAAATCCTGACTGTATAGGACCATTACAAACACGCTTGATACCAACGTTAACCAGTATGATGGCCGTATCGCCTATGGATAAATTAAAAGACGGTAAGTCTTATTAAAAATTAGACATACTTGGATACAGGCAGTAACATGACATGAAAATTGTAATTATTCGTTCCGATTGTTTGTACAATAGAGAGATGTCGGAACGTAGCTCTAGATGTTTTGCAAGTATTGGTGCATTACTCTCCTAAACCACTGAGCAGCGCGTTAGTCGAAACTGCATTTCCTGCTGCGTGCCACTGTATTCTGAATTCGGAAGACAACGAAACGTTGCAAAGTGGCGGGGAAGTGATACGAGCTTACCTATCGGTCGCGGCTCGGCAGGTGACGGTACATCGAGACAATGACGGTCAAACGGGTTTACAATACATACTGCAGATCATTGCTCAGCTATTGAACCCGCAGGTAACTTGACAATCCTGATTCAACGGTTAGATCCGCCTCTGTTGATTTATTCCACCAGATGATCGACACATAATCTATATTATAAACGAATTGATTTTTTAACGAGGCGCGTGGCATTTGTAGTCGAGCGAGTTTACAGCGACTTTTGTCGGACGATTGGTGACGACGTTGATTAGGAAAGCGGGAAACACATTGGGCGAAAATCTCGATCTATTATTGAAGGCTGTGTTGAGCAAAATGCAGCGAGCTCAGACGTTGACTGTGGTACAAAGTTTGCTCATGGTATACGCTCATCTCATAAACACAGAGTTTGACGCTGTCCTAAATTTTCTATCAACCGTACCCGGTCCGACAGGACAAAGCGCTCTCACTTTCGTGCTCTCCGAATGGGTCACAAGGCAACACCTGTTTTTCGGTAAATACGACCGAAAGGTAGCAACGGTCGCGCTTTGCAAGATATTGGAGTACGGCGTTACTCACGACGATAGTCGATTGAACGAGATCATAGTCAGGGGAGACCAAGTATTCCCAGGTTCGTATTTGAAGCATCGTAGAGAATTTGATAACGAAAACGTTCGGACGAATTAAACGCGTTACGAGCGTACACAGGGAAAACACTTTGATCGTTGTTTCTTTCATTGTTAATCCTTTCGAACGTTTATTTTCAATTCATTAATTTCATTAATTAGTACAAGATGTCGATAAAATATTTATCCCAAAAGAGCGACTGACTAATTAAAATTCGAGAATACGTAGGAAACGAAGAAGGCGTGAGGACTAGGAGTAAAGCCGAATCACAGCCTTATCACTGGACCACTATACCTGTTTTGGTGAAAATATTCAAGCTGATAATCAACGAGTTATCGAACGACATCGAAGCGATCGCCGCTGGTCATGACACGGATGTTAGTGATAATAAAGAATAATATTTTTCATATTTTATCTTTGTTTCACGGGTCGAACTAATCAGTCTTTAACGCGCAGGATTCATACAACGACGAAGACGAAGATGAGGTCTCCTACTTAGATCCTGGCTACGAAAATATGATAGGTAAGTGGGGTACGATTCCGTGGTGTTTTCGGCACATCTTGATTCATTAATCTTTCTCGCTAACGTTAACGTTATAATATATTTTCGTTATTTAACACACGACAAATTATCGTTTTATGAATTAGTACTTGGAGAAACTGTGTCCGAAACTGAGGAAGACGAGGACGATCCGGACTTGCTGCAAGATTCCATCTATCACTTGAATCTGAATCAATATTTGCAAGACTTCCTATTAAATTTTTCGACTCACCATTGTTTTCCGGCATACATTCAGCATCTAAATATTCCGGAACGAAAGATTTTAAGCAGTTTAAACATCAACGCATCGTTCATGCAATAGATAGATGGATAAATAAGATGGTTAAATAGACGCATGAAGAGATATACGTATGTCGATAATCAGGAATTTCGAATTTCGTAATAAAATATGTGATTCTTCGTATATATATGTGTATGTATATATATACGTATATATATTATATATATTTTTGTTACGGCACATTTTACCTGTTTTACATTGTTCGCGTGGCAACTCGACGTTTCGCATGGTCCGATCGACGACTCGCGTGCAAAGAAAGATGGCACGAAGCGATGCAAACATTCTTTTCCTTTTATCCTTCTCTTACAGTAGGTCGCAGGGCCATGATTCACGATTTTCACCCGCGATTTATTCATACCATCGTTACGTTTATTGTACATATCTACAAAAGCGTACTCGTTCTATTTTCTTTGTCTGCAAAAGTTTCAGCTCGTGTAAAATAATCTACATACATTTATTATATCGTTATACGAAAAATATGTACAACCTTGTTCGTATTTACGCTACTTCCACGACACGAGCATTACACGACTCGCTTCAGTTACTGCGAATTGAAAACGAGATAAAGCTGCTCGCTCATGGTTTTCGTAGCCCTATAACACGAAAATGAAACGACGAGATCGACGCGCAAGGAGGAATGGAAACTCGTGGAGCGGTGATAGGATAACGTGTGGATCAAATATATAATTACAAGTTTGATTATAATTACGGAACCTGAAAAACGATCGAACAGTGACGAGATCATCCGTGGCAAGACAAATATAACGCGACAAAAGGAAACACGCAGGAACAAGGAAAAAGTTACTTTTCGTCGTTTCCTTGGATATCGCGGGTCATACGGTTCAAACGGTCGTTACCGAAAGAAGACCCATCAGTTTGCCACCGGTACCGGGACCTCCCGCGCTACCGATTCTGTTTCCATGAACCAACATCTCCTGAACGGTAGTGAAATCGTCCAGGGTGTTCTTTTTACGAGCCATTTTTTTGTGACTCAGTTCCACGATATTCAACGGTTTCTTCGGAAGCTTCTCGTGCTCGCCGTGCTCGCACGTCAACAATTCGTTGGTCTGCTGCATTTGAAGCTGTTGTTGCTGTTGTTGCTGCTGTTGTTGAAGTTGTTGCTGTTGCTGCAGCTGAAGTTCTTGTTGTCTCTGTTTGCGTTCGCGAGCACGTTCCAGCTGTCTCTTACGTTCCTCCTTGGTCCAGTATCTGCCAACCTGAAATACGAACGAACAGATAAGAATTACAGCTTATGGAAAAGAGAGGAAGAGAGAAGAGAGATAAAAGGTTGGCCTGAATTCGATGCTGTCACCTTCACTTCCGACATGGTGTCGTCTTCCGTGCTGTGACCGGCTCGCTCTTCCGATATTTTGATCGCCCTATTTCTCAGAATGCGATTCCTGACTGGCCTCCGAGCGATGTACCTGGTTCCGTCCGCTCTCCTCTTCACTTTCCACTCCATCTGCACGTCGTTCGCTTTGTCCTCCGGGGGTATCCAGGAACTGGACGCGCACACCTGTTGACTGCCGACAAACTGGTACCGAGTCAAATTCGGTGCTTGAAAATTACCATGAGACCTGGACTTTTTCGCAGTGCCACCGGCAGCAACCGCGGTAACGCTGCTGCTCTCTCTAGATCCACCGATGGTCGAGTTTCTCCGGTCGAGAGCCTGCTTGAACAGCTGCTGTTGCAGAAGCATCGTTTGCTGAAGGTTAGCCATGTTCGTGTACATAGTATCCGCAGGCAAGTTAGTTGGATCCGTCGCACGATCTCTGTAATAATGAGAACTCGAGCCTCTCTTGTTCGATTGGTTCCTTGTCTGTCTGTTGGTGAACGCGGGGCACGTGCAACCGAGCCTCTGTTGTTGCTGCTGCTGCTGCTGTTGTTGCTGTACAGCCAACGCTTTCGGGGGGCAAAGCACCAGTGTACTTTTATGATGATCCCTTTCACCGCGTTGCAATTCTAACGTGAGCGGATTGCTGTTGCAGGATTCTCCGGTGTTGTACGCGCTCGAGCTATCCTTCTCCTCGCCCGAGCTGTTGCTCTTCGACGAACAGTACCATCTTCCACTCTGGTTCGCTTGGTTCTGCGAGTATTGAATTACCGTGTTCGACGTGGTGGTATTTGCAGTAGTCGTGATAGCGATCGCGATGGTAGAGACGATGGTCGTCGGTGGCGGAGGGACGGTGGTGATGGTTGGCTGCGCAGTAGCGACCACGCTAGAAGTATGATTCGCATGATGCCAATGTCTGTGATGTTCGTACGGCGATGAGTAGATCGGTTCGCTGTCAGACTCTGGTATAGTCTCGTAGATGTGTTCTGTTTCGCTCCACACGTGATTCGAGTAAGCGTCTGCCAACCTAACCGCGATCGTTCCTCCTCCTCCTCCTCCGCCTCCGCCTCCGCAACCTGTTTGCGATTGACCGCGCACACAGAGACCCTCCATCTTCTTCGAGCAATCCTTCAACGTCTCCTGCATCCACTGTTTGCGATCGTGATCCGCGTGTCGCGCAGGCGACGCAGCGTTTCTACCGGAAGATTTTTGCGACGTTTGGGAAGAACAGCTCGAAGAAGGGGTGTTGTTGTTTGCTTGATGTCCAAGCGTGTGACAGGGCACCGGTGGAGGCGGTGGCGGCGGCGGCCTCAACGTCGAACAGTCCTCTTCCGTGTCTTTGGTCCGTTCCTCCGTCTGCTGTTGCTGCTGTCGAATCAGCTGCTCGATCAGGCTGTTCTGATAGGAAGGCAGATGGTCCGGCGAAAGCAGCGGCGATCCCTGCACAGAGACCAGAAGGATCTATGAATTTGTAACGAGTATCGGAAATACGGAGGACGATCGTCCCTACTCACCCGAGGGTACACGCGCCTCTCCTTGTAATCGTCCTCCTACGAGAGGAAAAGAGGAAAGAAACAGTTTTCGAAAGATCAAAGTCTGATAAAAGGATCGGCTAGCCGGTGGAGTACGTTAGAACGAATTACGTACGAGGCTGGTTGGTTCCTTTCAACTTGCAACTATATCGATCGTAAACCGCGTTAGAAAAGAAGAAGGCATCTTCTATGAATATTTTTTCGTATCTGATACAGCAATTTGACTTTACTGGCAAAAGTTGCTCGTTACGATGTTCGTCTCGTCTGGAGTTCGTTTTGAAGGCGTTCGTTGTAGCATACTTTACCATACTTTGATTTCCTTAGCATCGTATTTCAGTAGCCCACAAAGAGATCTTACCTGATAAAGACATCGACTGACGAGAATGGTCACGGCGTTTTTCGTTTCGGCGAACAGGTTCTCCGTTTGTTCTTTGTTCGCCACGTCCTTTCCGTTCACCTGTAACACGAGTAACGTGGTTTGGTGCGGAAACGATGGTCGCAACGTGTTTTCGTGGCGAAGTTTCATCGCTGTTGAAACGAGTTTGATCGCTCGTCGATGTATAAGAACGAAGAAATTTCGACGAAGAACGGCGGAATAATTAGAATTCGTTCGTTTGGTTGTTCGCGGAAATTTCCTATTCAGCGCGATCGTAGCCTGGTTCTTCTGGAGCCTCGCGAACTGTAAGAGAATTTTTCTGCCGCAACGACGTTGCTCGACGGATTCGCGGAAACGTGGAAAATCGAGGGAAGAAATCCGTGACACGGTGGGTCGTTCTTCCATCCGATTTCCCTCGAGCGAAGCGCAAAGTCTTTGTTCCGCGATTACGATCCGCTTAACGAGATTAGAAGGGTAGCAGATTGGAAGGAAATCGCGAGGAGAAAACGCGATGAGCTCGTCCGGCTGGTTCTCCCGTAATCGAATCAACCGCTTCGATTCGTCGTAGTCCGCGGTCTTCGCGATTTACCCTCAAGATTTGGTCGCCTTCTCGCAATCGGCCATCGCGCGCTGCCAGACTTTCAGGAACTATTTCCGAGATGTAGACCTCGGTGTCGGCGTCTTCGCTGCCGGATCCGGAACTGTAACACACCGTGAGCCCTAGCTTCTCGGCGCTGCCCGCCTTCCGCAACGTCACCTCCTGTAATTGTGCTTTCGTTACAAATTCGTCCAATCTCGAACGTTAAAAAGAAAAAATATTTCCACGTACTCTTTTTCTCCGATCGACTGTCTTTCCTTCTTCTTTTTCTCTTTATCCGATTCTACGTACGTTTCATTTTCGTAATCGAACGATGAGAAATTTAATTAGTCGTAACCAATTAACACTTTACCGACCGCCAGTAACTCAACAACCTACGCACGTCCGACCGGCATCTCAGGCGCAGATTCTCCCTCTCTTTCGATTTAGACTCTCCAATACCATTCTTTTTGTTCATCGCGAACGATACGTTTTTTAAATTGGTATAAAACTGTGTCAGCCTACAAAGCAACGCAACTGACGCAAGGTACCTTAGTATTAAATAACAAATTACTGCTCAAATAATGAGAAAGATTGTTGTCGACAAAAAGCCGATTAATAGGCCATCGGTCGGTAAGCGTCGGTGACAAGAAACCGATTATTGGCCATCGGTCGGTAAAGTATTAATCGATACGTACACCATCTGCTCGAAAATCTACGAACGCTTACTCGTCTCGTAAAATTACAAGTAGAAAGATTCGTCGATTCGTAATATCGCAAGCAACGATCGGTCGTTGTTGACAAGAATCGGTCAGAATGTTCACGGTGACTACGTACTTAGGAACGAAGATGTACACGCGTTAAATTAAAATTATTTAAGAAACGTCCATCGACCTGTATGTCGTTCGGATAGTTGCTATGTCGTCCGATAGCGCGTGTCATTTCCACCTAACTTACCTCGAAATCGATGTCGTGCGCGAGAAAGTCCTCGAAACTGTCGTTTGGCTGCTCGTCGACCACCGGCAGCAGTTCTTCTTCCTCGGTCTCGAGAAGTCCAGCCCAGTCGGTCTGTACCGCGGTCGACACCAGATTCGGACAAGTGTTGATGGCGTGTTGATCGCGTTTATTGCCACCTTCGGCCGTTCTCTCCCATTCTTTCTCCGGTTCTGTGCTTCGACTCTCCTGTTCCTTCCATCCGGTTCGCTGACTATGCTGTTGCTGTTGTTGCTGTTGAGTTGGCTGTCGTCGCAATACCTCGACGATGATCGGTTCTTGGGCCGATTGAAAGCAACGCACTGCGTCTTCGTGACTCGAGTTCGATACATCTTGACCATTTACCTGCAACAAAGCGAGCAAACTGCACATTAACTAGAACTAGCTTTATCCCGCGTGCTAAATCGGATTCGCGTTTGATCGCGAATATTGAGAAGAGTAACGCGATAGTGGAGGAACCGGGTTGTCTTTACGGTTGGCAAATATCAATAGGCGCGACGAGGTCAATTGGCAAGAGAGCGGAGAGAGAGTAGAGTGGAAAGAGCTTCTTCAGAGTCGTTTAAATGCGAGACAGAGGAGGATGACGGTGCAGCACGGCGCACGGTCTTTTATAACGACGTTCGAGGACGAATTTTCTGTACGATTCATTAACGGAATTACGGATATTCATCGCGTTTTTATCTCTTCCGGTTGGCAACGAGAGCCGTCATGGTGCTTGAGGATTTCAGCGGTGACCCAGTGAGCGGCTTTACGCGAAATCAAGAGGTCTCCGGTTTCTCGTTATTCGCTATTTCATGAAATTTCGTCTTCGTTTCCGTTGTCTCTTTTTCTTAAGTTCAAGTCAAGTTCTTTTCTTCGTTCGCTTGTCCCAAATCGCGAGTATCCGTACAACGATGTCGCCGTCTATAAGCAGGCTCTTTCGGCCGAGATATACACAGACAACGTATACCATGCAACGTTAACGATTCATTTTTCCGCAAACAGAGCTGCATACGAAAGAATCGTCCGTAATTCGTTGCTCTATAATTCCTTTATCCTCTATAATTCCCGGTTGTACCATCGATTACGAGACCATCCTCTATAATCTCGCCGGAGAACGCGAGTTTCCTCGTTTCTCCGACATAGTCGTACAGCGTTGTTTGTCATAGTCGTCGCGGTTCGACGTATCGTTGCCAATAACTCGTCTTAATACCTTACCGACCGCTAGCTCAGGCGCAGATTCTCCCTAGCGCCTAGTTCTGTTCCGGTTTAGACTTTCCAATACCATTCTTTTCGTTCATCGCGAACGGTACGTTTTTCAAATTGGTATAAAACTGTGGCAGCAACGCAACTGACGCAACTGAGCAAGGTACCTTTATACTAAATATCAAATTACTGCTCAAATAAAGAGAGAAAGATTGTCGGCGACATAAAGCCGATTAATAGGAAATCGGTCGGTAAAGTGTTAAAACAGAAGACACGCGTTAAGCTACAGACTAGCTCTGATGGTAAGATCGATACAAAACATGGATCCTCGGACCGATTCGGACGATAGATTTTTCTCTGGAGTAGAGGGCAACAGCGGCAGTCGTCACGGATAATAATACCTTCTAATCGGCGAATAATTGCCAGAGAAAAGCAAAGGAAAAACGGACGGGGGCCGGAGTCGTTTCGACGCCAAGAAGTCAGTCTTTGTAATTTCTCGATCGATAGTTTACTCGCTTGTTCGTTCGTTGGTTCACTCGACTACCCAGTCGTTCGTCCTTTCGTTCCATTAGTCACGACCGAAGGATGCTTTCGACCGTTTTACGGAGAACACTCGAGAGCCCCCCCCCCCCCCCCCCCCCACCCCCCTCCCCCCCCCCCCCCGACCCCGCCCCCCCGCCCCGCCCCCCCCCGCCCCGCCCCCCCCCGCCCGCGCGCCGT
>NT_176808.1:2228299-2229531 GCF_000188095.3 Bombus impatiens | reverse complement strand
CCCGCCGTTTTTATTCTTCGTCGAGGAAACGATCGACGCGTCTGCGTTTCGTCGAATCGTTACCAGAGACGCGTCGTTAACCGCGTCTTGGTCACGGTAATTCTATCCGAAAGCGATCCAAATCGAAAGACGATCGGTCGTTAAAATCGACGTTTCTATTCCCGAGTGCGGAATCGGAATAGCAATATTCTTTTAGCTTTATTCGACGAGAAGAAAGAATATGTGTGTCGAGAACCATAACAGAGAGAGAGAGGCGGAGATTATTAAAATATTAAAGTAATTCGAAACTTCCTACTTTAGTCGACGCCCACTTGGATACAGAAGTCAGATAATCGTAGAACCTCGCAACGTACTTATTCGAACGAACCTCGTCGTCGAATGTTGAAAGCGCTGCGCTCGATTCTAATACCTGAAATCCGCGAAAAAAGCAAAAAACGGCCGAATACTTTGGAACGTTTGTCGGTGAAAAATCAAGAATTTCCACGCGCCCCAGGGAAACAATCCTATCCAAGCAAGAGGAACGCTTTCGCGCGGCTAAAACGCAGAGCAAACGTTCGCGAATTGCGTAAATCTTCCCTCTTGGAACGAGCTACGTCGCTGTCCCGCAAACAGACTTATCACGATGCGCCGCGTTCCCCGTTGGTCGTTACTTTTCTCTCTCTCTCTCTCTCTCTTCCTCTTTCTCTCTCTCTCTCTCTCTCTCTCTCTCTCTCTCTCTCTCACTTCTTAACACGCAAACAACGAGCGAGTATTTCAAACTCGCGAAATATATTTCGCGCGATATGTCCCGCGCGAAAAAAATATCGTTCGTGCTCGCGAGGTGATTAGAGCGAGATGACGAAAGCGAGGGGGAAACCGGGGAAAGGAAAAAGGAGAGAGAGAGAAAGAGAGAAAGAGAGAAAGAATGGGATCGGAAACGGGAATGGGAAAAGCGAAAAGGGACGAGGCGGCAAAGGTACGGGAGGAGAGAAAAAAGGAGATTGAGAGAAGAGAGAAGCGACAGAGGGCAAAGGTAAGGGCGTAAGGGAAGGTAAAGCAGGGGCGAGCACCAAGGCGTGGGAAGAGGCGAACAAGCTGGCATTTCTGTCGGCAAAGCGCGGATTGTGAGGCAGGTGGTGAGGGAAGTGCAGGGTGAAGGAATCGCGTACAAGGAAGGAAAAAGGGAGCTGTCAAGCAGTCGCTGGCGTTCCGTAAACACGGAAGTCTGAAGTAGTCGGGCTTTGAACACCGAC
>NT_176808.1:2228032-2228239 GCF_000188095.3 Bombus impatiens | reverse complement strand
CGACGACGACCGCTACGACCACGACAAACGTTCTCAAGACGATCGCAATTACCGTAGTCGAAATCACTGGAAAATTCGTACTCGTTTAAATTTAAGCTTTTTCCGCATCGCGCGTTTTCCTCGTTTCAAACGGTCGTAATATACAAAACCGGCCGACCAGCGACTACGCGTTTTGTTTCGTTTTGGCTGGCGTGGCGGCATGGCACG
>NT_176808.1:2220530-2228008 GCF_000188095.3 Bombus impatiens | reverse complement strand
GTCCCGAAATCTTCCAAAGTATTAATAGGAATCGTAAATTTGAACCTTCTCCTTCTTCGTGATATCGCGTCGACTCGGTCCCACCCCTGTTCATCGACATCGCCGAGGGTAAGGTTTTTGTAGCTCTTGCACGTCGGACGACTACGAGTCACTGACTCACCGACCGACGAAGCAGCAACCGAGCTGCTACGCTTAAATACGTTAAGGTGAGGTTCCGTGTATTTGCGTGGGACGCGTACGTTTCACGCGAACGCAACAGCTGAAAACCATTTGAAAGCGTGTTCCGTAGCGGAAGATGTCGTACACGTATTGCAGCGAAGCATCTAACATCGATAGGAAATCTCTGTGGTTGTGTTGCACCGAACGCGTACAGACACGGATCTCTGACGCTTATGGGAAATACGTGCTGCGTCTACTCGCTTTCGCCTCGGAAAATTACGGATTACCGCGAACCTGCGTCTCTTAACGTTACGTCTCGCAAAGAATCCTACCTATATTTCCACGGATTTCTACAAATATCTTAGGGGCAAGTTCACTCTGTATCGATAATTTCGTTCGTCTTTGCGTACGCAGCTTGGTATTTATTATTATCTAATATTTGTGCAGGCTCCGCGAATCGTATTCAGAGTCGTACGTTTGGAACGCGCAGGAGCACATCGTCGAAATCAGACGAAGATAATTAGCTTCGTCCGTCGAATCTCGCCCATCGGGATTTCAACGTCGATAAGGATTCGCGTCAAGACGGAAATAAATCGTAAATCGCGGTGACGCTGATCGGCGCCGTCGCGGAACGAACTTTGCAACTTGCGCGATTTCGCGATCTCGCGTCGGTAAAAGTTGTTTCGTTTCCATGGATTCGATGGAGTTGGCGTAAACAGGATGAAGGGGAGGTTTCGCGGAGGAAACGCGATAATCGCGATCAGACGCCGCTAACCGGACGCGGACAGAGACGGACGAGGGATAATTTAAAATCGCGCTTCCGCCTTATCTCAGCGACGCTTATCCTCGCACCCGTCCTACAGTTCTTCACTTTCGCCCTTCGTTCCTTCGCGGTTCCCTTGATCCTGCGGATCGTTATTTATACGCCGTGAAAGCAACTTTCCCTCTTGGTCTCGTTCATCCGCTTCTCCAAACCGCGAATCGAATTTTCAGACGAAACGACGTTGGAACCGTGCCTCGCGATCTTTAGGCTAATTTCGCGCAGAGATTCACGGCCATCTGTTGGTTTACTCAAAGACTACGGAATCTTAACACTTTACTGACCGCCAGCGGTTCAACAACTCACTTTCGGTTTAGACTATCCGATACCATTCTTTTCGTTCATCGCGAACGGTGTTTTTCAAATTGATACAAAACTGTGGCAGCTTACAAAGCAACGCAACTGACGCAAGGTATCTTAGTATTAAATAACAAATTGCTGCTCAAATAATGAGAAAGATTGTTGGCGACAAAAAGCCGATTAATAGGCTATCGGTCGGTAAAGTGTTAACCGTTTGAGTCTCAGGGGCTTTGAAAAACCACTGTCGAAAAATGCCGAACAGCGCGATGGCGAAGAGAAACAAGCGGCGCAATATCGTTCCTCATATTTGTTATTTTATCAAATACATCCGTATTATTATATATGATTACTATTAGTTTATAAATATTTCAAGTTTTGTCCGATAAACATTATTGAGAAGATAACTATGGCGGCACTCGTCCACGGAACTTTCCTATGGCTTCGCGACACAAAGCGCTATACCTTCAAAGCGTAAGCCCGACATGCCTAGTCATGTACCATCGATATCCCTACGGTTCTTTCGCCGAATATTCGAAAGAATGCATACGCGGCAACTGTCGCGGACATCTAACAAACGCGTGCATAGTGGGGATATCGAGGGGCAACAAAGAAAAGAATTCGCTTGGTTTCGAACAAAAGATTCATTCTGCCTCGAGCTGCGAAGTGCGAAAGGTCTGGCGTCATAGCGAAGCAAACACATTCGAAATACGTGATTGTTAACTCTTGATTGTTAATCGTTGACTGTCGATTGTTAATAGTTTAATAAACCTTTTTTGTTGAACATCAAGAGTGTTTCTTGCGGGCACCTTCACCAATAACAACCACCTCATAACAACGAAATATAAAACACCGTCCGTAGCGTTCGAACGTACTGGAACTTTTCGACGCAAAATCTAAACAGCGCGATCGCAGCGACCCAACCGGTTAAAACGAAGAAACCGTGACTCGACATTGCGATAAACATCTGCGCGCTCGATTCTGACACTCGCGTCGTCAATTTCTCTACGATCTTTGTTCGTTTGCGAGCCTCGACAGCGTAGAGAAGAAAAGGAATCGTCGATAACCAGCTCGGATCAACCCTGGCCTTGCAACCTCGTGAAAATAGACTAATTTGGCGCAGAATGTGCAGCAGCAGGTTGGGTGAAACAGAAAGGTCGGTAAAAGTGGTCGGTCACTCAACGAGAGGTACTTGCGTAAAGTACAAACCGGCAAAGCTACGAGGCGACTGTTGCGAACTTCAATTTCTCTCCTACAGAGTCACTGATATTTGGCAACTAGCGATGAAAAGAAGCAAGAACGGATCACAGCGATCGATCGTGAGTTCGATTGGAGCGGACGGCCGCGGCGTGGGCGGCGGGGTGCGTTTTTAATTGGTACGTGGAAAGCCTCGATATCGATCGTTGCCGCGTAAAGGCAACGTTATCGCTATTTGCTCTCCTCGCTCGAGCTTCCCTCTTTAATTTCCTGTCTGCGCGCAATTCCGAGCGAGCAACGTCGCGCGAGGAAACGTTTCGATTCGTTCCGTTGCTCGAAACCGTCCGAACCGAATCACGCAACGGCGATCAACGAGAAAAAGAAGGGGCTGCGCTGTTTTTCGTCGTTCTCCATAGACGCTTGCCAAGGTGCTCGACTAGCGGCGCAATTACGACCACGAGATTTCGGCCCCTAGTCGGACCTCACGGACGAAGATACAGAAAAGTGTGTACCTTTTTCTCTTCGCTGATGTCGCCACCGTGTTTCTCGTAGCTCGGACAGCGCATTGAAAATCACCGAACGCGCGCGTTTTTCGAATGCGTTTACGAGACGTTCGCGACGCGTAGGTAGATTTGTGAAAACGCAAGGCTAATTCTACGCGAACAAACGTGTACGGAACCGTGTATCGGCGCATAAAAACGGTATTTCGTGTTTATCCCCGTAAGTAAAAACCGTAAAAGCACGATACTCGAGCCTGCCGATCTCGAGTCCCTGTATCATCCTTCTTCTCTCTGCCGTCGTTTTTTGTCCTTGTTTCTCGTAATTACTCTCTCCCTCTCGTTCACTTTACCTCTTCCCTTCTCATCGTTTCTCTGGTTTTTCTTTTTTTATTTTACGGTAATACACGCTTATTAGTACACGGCCAGATGAACAGTTCAGTGGGCTTTTACGATCGATACTTCGATACGTCGATTCTTGGGTGAGAAAGACGTCGATAATTTCGCCGATAGCCACCGATATGGATAGATAGAGAGGGACGACGAAAATAACCGCGCCCACAGCGAAACGCGAGTGAGAAAATTGAACGAACAGGGGAAAATGCGTGCTGGCATAGGCCGAGAGCCATGAAAACGTCGGCAGATCTCGCGCTCGTCTATACACCGACCCGACTCTAGACTCGGATTAACGGGAAAACCCCCGTTTCCGCTCTTCTCTCTCTTCCTCCTTCTCCCCTTGCCTGTTTCTCCTACTTTTCATCTACCTTCCCTCTCATCCCTTATATCCTCACCAGGCAAGCCGAGGGAAAAAGCACAGCTTCGGTGCGAACGAGACAACGCCGGTTTGATTTTCCTCGTTCTCTTTCTTTTCTGCTCGGCAAATAATAACAAGTGCCGAGCGAGAAGAAGAGCGTAGTTCGGTACGCAAGCGAAACGTTTTAAGTCGCTCCCTTTCCGCTGTGACGAGCCAAGTGCCTCTTCTTCGGAAGGGCTCGTTACCTACACCCTGTTCTTCTTCGAACCTTAAACTTTTACCGCTTTTACCGTTATCGTCCTAGCTTCGTCTCGTTCCATGTCAACCTATTTCGTTTCTATCCCTTCGTCAGCCGATCTTTGCTTCTCTCAAAGTTCCTTCGGTGACTAACGCCTCGTTCGAACCAGTCGGATCGTTTCGACTCGACAACAAACTCGACGAGATATTTTAATTGCTTACGATTTTCGAATCGCTATCTCTTTTGCGATGCGTTCTTATCCTATCCTTTCTACGGCGCTCTTACCTTCTGTACGTTCGTACAAACCGTTGAAAGGTCGACTCTGTATATCGAGAAATACAGAAAACCGACGTCAAGGAACGTAGTGTCTTAAGTCTACCGTTGTTTCTATATCGTCGCGACAAGACGAACAAATTTACGAAGACAAGCGATTCGCTCGTTCTCTAATTAACTGATCGCTTAACGAAGCTAAGATACCGAGGAAAAGTGAGATTTTTTAATCGGGTTCGCATCCCGTTCGAGAGACTCGAACAAGTTCATCGAAGCCGAAAGTCAGTCGATCGTTGTACAAACGATACTGTACGGTACAACTGTAAACTTCGTTGTCAAAATCAACAAACGTTTCATTGGTGATCCCACTGCACCGTCACACGGGGATTGCAACGATCTTCTCGCCGAATCCCCAGCGACTAAAATCTAAAATCCAGCAGCGATCTATCCCGGAAGGTCCTATTTCGAATTTCTGTCGTTATCGAATTTTCTCGATCGCTTTCTCGCGGTAACCGCAGATCGTAAAATCGACGGAAGGAGCCGAGCCGAGAAACCCCCGGGGCAAACGGTAACGAGATTCCACGTATTTTGGACGGTATCGCCTAGGGAATCGACGTTCGACGTTCCGTAGCCGATAGAATAGGCCGAGAACAGACAGGCGAGAGGAACGTCGCGCGAGACGAAACGTCCTCGTCCAACGACCCTTCGTCTCTCATCCAGTCTCGCCTCGGTTCGCCTCGCCTCGCTTCATCTCGCTCGTCCTTCTTCCCGTCGTTCTGTTTCGTATTTAAAAACGGCCCGTTGAGAAAACGAAAGCGACACAGGGGATCTTTCGGTTTGCGAAAGAACTGGCCAGAGTTACGCGGGACGCGCGACTTGGGAACGGTCGTCTCTGGACGTAAACTCGTCTCGTCGTTACAGCGCGGATTTTCAATGCGATTTCGTATTTTTACGAATATAACTAAAAAAGAAAAGAAAAGGGGTAAAAATGGAATCAGGCTCCAGAGATTCATATATCTTTTGCACGTTGATGATACAGATACCGTTGCTGATCGACGATTTAAGGAACTGCGCACTGCTGGCTTTGCCTTGGCGTATCTCGCACTTTCTTTCGTTCGTAACTCTTCCAAAGATCGACTGTTGCTCTTTTTCCGTTCTGATAAGAAACAGAGTCGACGCGCTGCTACGCGTGATTTGTACTCGCTTTTTGTCGAATTCATCGCGAAGGTCTGCAGCTGTCCCAGGCTGTGGTCCGTGCATCGTTGCTTCTAAGCGGACACGACGCGAGACAACCCTAGCGATTCCCCGCTTGTGCGCGATCTAGGGTGGAAAGGCGCACGAGACAAGGGTGGAACGAAATGAGGTGAAGAGCAAAGGACGAACGGATTACGTCGTCCAAGTGGACACCTCGGCCGTCCCCTTTGCACACCGATCGCGTTCCCTGCGTGTGGTCTTTGCTCATAATCAAACGGAAAACCTATAATTTAAAGGAGAAGATCGCGTATCTGACCACGCTTTATAAAGAAGAGGGACGCGCGAGTGTGCGAGCGTACAGTGAGAGTCAAAAGCGAGTACGCGAGTTTTACAAAGACGTCGGCTTACCTACGCACTTACCGACGTTCCTTTTCTTTTCTATTAATTCGTGTTTCTATCTACCGCGTCAAACGACGCTTTTCTTCGCCAACGTTTAATATCTTTTCGATATTAGGGTTCAGAAGTCAATCGGTGTAAACCGCATTTCGCTAAAAGCAATTCGTATAACGTATGCAATTTAGTCGTTATAATACGATCTTTATAGCGCGGTTGTATCATAACGATACCGTAAAACCGTTTCCTCCATCCGAAGTCTTTTTTTTATCCGAAGCGAGTAGGTTAACACGAGAACTAGTCAAATTGACTGGTTTTACAATTTTATTTTAAAATTCCTACTTCGTGTTATATTTTTCTTGCACGATGATGTAACGACTTTCGCGACGATAACTAAAGGAATAATATAATGAATTTTATTCTGTCTTTTATGTATTCAAACTGAAAATAATTTTGTATCAAGGCTACTTATACCAGTAGCAGTCAAAATGACTGGTACTTGTTAAAGCGTAAAAGGATCCTGCGATCTGTTTATCGAACCCCGATTAACCAGTTTCCTCGTTTTGTACAATTTCCCACATGCTTTTAAAATTTGTACCACGTATCATTCGATATGATGATATCGGAACAATGGGATTACAACAGAGAAATACGGCGATTTAGTGAACCGAAACGAACCCTCGGCCAGAGCTCTGCGTACGAAGAAATATCTAGTCCAGTATCCCGGCTCGTTCAGTTATATTCCGGATTTTCAATCCGTGGATCGTAACCTCTAGGAAGTCTTCAAGTATGTTCCACGCTTTAAAGAATTCTGCTTATTAACACTAGAATTACCACACCAGTCAAATTGACTGGTTTTACAATTTTATTTTAAAATTCCTACTTCGTGTTATATTTTTCTTCCGCGATGATGTAACGACTTTCGCAACGATAACTATTATTTTGTTTTTTATGTATTCAAACTGAAAACAATTTTGTATCAAGGCTGCTTGTACCAAAATGTAAAAGGATCCTGCAATCTGCTTATCGAACCCCGATTAACCAGTTTCCTCGTTTTGTACAACTTCGCACATGTTCTTCAAATTTCTACCGCGTATCATTCGATACGACGATATCAGTTGTCAGGAAAATTCCGGATCGATCGCTAGATCTCTAGATGCTAACGTTAGAAATACCACAGCAGTCAAAATGACTGGTTCTACAATTTTATAAATATACCCAACCCTCGTTTAGGGATGATGGTCGCAGATGGAGTAACAATACCAAAAATGTACTACATAACATGTCCGTAAGAAAGTAATAAATCAATAAATATAAAAATATTCTATTACTACGTATTTTTTAAAGACCAGTCATTTTCACTGATTTTGGTAGAAATAGCTTCGTGTTAGCTATCGCTAGTTCTAGTGTTAAGACTCGCGCGCTTTCTGTCTGCCGCCAAATATTCGCCGCGTATTTTGCGACGCCCTGTAGAGTTTCTGCAGCCACGAACGCGTTTCAACGATCGCGGTTTCGTCCGCCGTGTCTCGCAGCTTCTCCAAGCGGATAACTATGCTTTTCCGCTCGATCATCCGTGCGAGAGCAATCGAGCGCGATCGCAGACGAGTAACGCGCGTGCCGGTCTGTTCGACGTTGCTCGACCTCGTCGCTGCACTGCGC
>NT_176808.1:2195252-2220508 GCF_000188095.3 Bombus impatiens | reverse complement strand
CGGCGGCACGCGTGGACGAGCTCCGCTTCGCTTCGCCGACCTTCCAGCGATCGTGATCGCGATGGTCGTCGCGTCTCGGTATTTTCGTTCGCGTCCAAGGAACGTGCGCTTCGTTCGAAACAACCGGTGACCGCGATGCGTCACGGTCGAGGGACAGAGACGGTCGGCGACTCCCACGGAAACGCGACTAACTGGAGGTCTGCCAGCTCTTCGTTCTCGATTAATTTATTCCGTCTGGAGCGCGCGTACTCTCCCTCTCTGGATTCGCTTCCTCGTCCCGGTACCCGCTATCGTCTTCCACGCTATTCTCCAGCGCGTTCCAAACCCACCAAACGTATACGCGCTCCGCGTGCAGACACCGTGACGAGGAAAGGAAAGGACCGCGACCCGCGAGCCGTTAGACTCACGACGTGACAGTCTAACGACCGGTCACGGAACACGTCATCCCGGATTACGTCGCCAGCCGCTGTTCTCGCTTCTACGTTTTCCTTTGTCTCGAAAACCTGACGCTACGCGCTCGGGCTCGATAAAGGCGAACGTGTTTTCTCGTGCGTAAGTCTGGCGCGCGTTGCGCTAACGCGTAGGGTAACGCAGAGTCACTCTCGTCGTGAACCAGTCGAGTAATTTCTCTGGTAACTCGAGGAATTCGCCTGCGAACGATTTTTAAAGGACGCGCGTTCGAAAGGGAATTATTCGATTCGTTATTGGCGATAAACCGTACGTTGTAGAGAAATGTAGGGAATCGTAGACGCGCGTCAATTTTTTATCCGTTATGAACGCGAGAGACATCGCGGCTTACACGGCCGTACGTACGTATTTTTCCACGTGTAATCCAATGTACTGTTAAAACGCGCGTGAAACGTTCGCGCGACAAAGCTACATCGAGCCTTTTATCGGTGAGTGAGTTTGCATCGGATGGTTTTTACGATCTTCCCTTTCTCTCCTCTGGTTCGTTGCCGGCCTGTAGAGGGAACGAAAAGGTCGTGATACTGTTCGAGAGACCCGTGCTTTACACGCCAATGCGCCACCGAACCAACGGCCGTAAGCGGAATTTTAATTTCCCTCGTTCCGTTACTGCGCATCCGGTTTTTACAAAGATAAAAAAACCAACGCGCTGCATAATGTATTTCGCGATGTGGCGTACAATTACTTTCGTATCTGGATTATTTGATTTCGCAGAAACGCGTCCAATCGATTTTCGTTGATAGTGCGGGTTGATATTTACGGTCGTTCAAATTTCCCGGAAAATCTTACGTCTTGGACGATTGCAGTTCGTCGCTGTTTGTTCTGTCTCTACCAGTCTGTAACCTGAGAAAATGCAGTTATGGGATCTAAAGGAAGCGAACGTTCGTTGCCTTCCGAGTACAGTTTTCGTCGTGTCGTAGCGAATTTCTGTTTATACCAAGGCAATTATTATAACACGCGTGAATCGGTCGATTACGTGTTTTTGAAAGATGCAGATGGGATAGTTAGGAGCCAGGGCGACGAATCGTTGAATGACTAATACCTCGCTCTTAGCTATGATTCATAAACGGTTAAGCAGGTAAGCTACGCAGCTTAGGGACTTACTCGGCTTAGTTCCGAGTGAATTACGCTAAGAGCTTAAATGTCTAAGGTCGTCTTACTTCCCCACAAGATCGATATAACGTATATAAAATCGTCTTATTGCAGCCGTGGAACTGTCACGCGTTTCTTTAAATTCATATCTCTACTTTTACTCGACGTTGCGCAACGTTGCTCGAACGCCTGTTCCATTTTGCGATAATCTTCGTGCCGCTACTTCGTGACACCGATATAATCGCTGGTAGCCGAAATCACACACCACCCGCCGCGAAAGCGAATCGCTGTTAATAGAAGGGTAGTTGGCCAACGAAGATATCAACGGTACAATCCGCTGAGGGCCGAACGCCTCTAATCCGATACGAGTCTACCAGTTCGATAACGCGTTTCCGCGATTGCAGTTTCCAGTGCGCGCGACTAATTCTGTGCGCGAACTTAAATGCGATTAAGCCCTCTATCACAGTCCATTAACCTCCGGTTGTTGCTCCTCGAACCGCTCGAACCCACCTAATTGCAGCTGCCGATTGCTCGCCGAAACTTCTGCCAATCTCCGCGTGAAAAATTCATTCCGACGACACGGCGATTTAACGAAGCGTAGTTGGTCGATAAACCACCACCTACCTACGGTTCGACGGTGTCCATTCGAGGAAACCAATGGAGCCCTGTTCGTTCCGCTTCGCAGTTTCCTTCCGTCGAGCAAATTTCTCAGGGATCGACCACGCGCGAAACGTCTCACGAGGTACGTTACTCGATCGACGATGGAATCGCCTAGACTGTTCGACGTGACTCGTGCTCGGTATCGACGACGAACAAATGTCTTGTTCATGATGTATTAGGTTGTCCGGAAAGTGTCTTTCTTTTACGGACACGTCTTTTACAGCGATGCATCTTTATACAAACATGAAAGCTAATCTGTCGAACGTGTGGTCTTTATTTTGATAGAACAAAATGGATCTGAGGTGTATAAAGTCGTGTCCGTGATGATTGTGGCTGGTGGCTGTAGATGTCAGTCGAGTCCGTGATGATTGTGGTTGGTGGCTGTAGATGTCGCTGCTGGGGGTACTGCTATATTTTCTTCCTATTTAGAATCGTGGAATAAAAATCGGACTTCGGTCGCTGGGATTCGATCCCGCGTTCCGCCGTTCGTAACCTAATGCGCTAACCACTGCGCTACCGTCGTTTGTTAGTTGTTTATGTCGGTATTTGTGCTGTCGAGTGCCGCCACAGATCATACGTAATTCGATAAAATAATATAAAACGGAAAATGTGCATCCGTTATTTCCTTATAAAACGAAAGAAACTTTTCGGACGACCTAATAGATTCTCTTTGATATCAGTTTGAGTGAACGCGAAGACCGATTCTTCGAGCAAAGTTTCTATCTCTGTCGGATATAGTGTTACGATTCAGGCGCATAAACAGACAACTGACGAGGTGCGTGACCCGACTGACCATGAAACCGCGTGCAAAAGTATTCTCGAAAACGTTCCAAACGCGTTTGGCGTATTTCCGATATTTTGGAAATGTCCAGATAATTACAGGCGATAGTGTACGGTTCTGTATATGGCATCAACGGATGTTCCTTTCTAAAGCTTTAGTTTTTGTCGAGGTTTTAAATTTGTGATAGAAAAATATATTTAAATAAATAAAGGTATAAGTATAAATATAAATATAAGTTTATGCTGATCCAGATCCTCACTCTCACAATGTTACAATACAATAGAATCGATAGGGGGAGTACGTTCATATATTTATAGGAAAAGGACATTACCAAAAAAGTTAACCTTATAGCTCTAGCTAAAGGCTACAAGGAACTACTGAGGCATGTATAATTTTGTGTGCTAGACTAGATTAGCCGCGTAGTAGTGACACACGTATATGAATATAAGTGTATGGAAGCATGTGTGTACACAGCGTCTCGAAAAACAGATGAATGTAACTGTTCCGTTGGCAGTGTGGTATAGAAGATGGAGGGACAAAGAGAGTGCCGAGACGCGTGCAAATGCATATCGACGAAGATCCTGGAAATCATTTATTGAATAAGTCTAAAAGTATTTTAATATGAATTCTAAGTATAACCTTAGTGTTCCTTTACTTTTATTTCGGCAATTAAGATCCACAATTCTCAACAGGAACATAAATAGAAATCTATTTATTACTTCCTTTGTTCCTAGACCTTGTAACCTAAAACATTTTCTGCGTAATAGCGGTCTTCAATTTGTATCCAAGCGCGGATTAATCCACGCGCTGCGACTGCTTTTTTTTATTTCCATTTTAATCTAAATAATTTTTTTTCAGTCAGTTGAAAGCCGCTGATACCACCAACTTTTTTTTTATTTGGTAGAATTTTTACAATCAATTCTCATTGAGAATTATAAGTAAATTATTTTGGCGTTGTACTATATCGTATATAATAAATGATTATCGTATATTTGATTCTAGCTAAATTTAATATTTAAATCTAAAGGGTAATGTCTTTTTAGCCTGCAGATCTGATCCGTCGTGTCAAGTAATTGGGTAACTAATGATTTTTGGTGGTTGTTAACTCTTATATTATATCTGTTACTGAATTTGGATATTTTTTCCTTAACTGCGGGTATCTTAAGGTCGCGATGTATTGTTTCGTTGGTAACATACCAAGGTGCATTTATTACGGATCTTAGAGTAATACCTTCAACTGTCCTCTTAAATAGGGCCATCATGCAAATGGGATATACATAAATAAAGATGTAGAGTTTTTTTTGAAATAATAGCTTCAACAGTTTCTAACTACGCTATATCATTTCCATTTACTACTATACGGACTCGCGGATAGTTGAACGATATACCATAGCCAGGAAGGTTTCGCGTTTCTCGCGAAGCCACCATCGCTGCCTTTTCGAGGAACGCGAAACGAATACCAGTGGAGAGGTGAAAGCAGTTGCTAAAACCATGTACGGTGACGCGGGAGGGAAGAAGGAAAAGAGGAGAAGCAGGGAAGAAAAGTGGTAAGCTTAAGCGTGTGCACGGAGTTTGTTTCGAAGGGAGAGGAGCAAGATTTTCTTAATGATAGCGTTGTTAGTGCCACTTTGCGTAAACATTCTCGTTTAGCAAGCAGCCGAGAGAATCCACGGCTTATGCTTTACGTCCCCTGCGGCGGCCGATTCTTCCCTTTTTCCCCTCTCGCTACTTCTTTCCCTGCGTCACCCTTCTTTTCCCTCCGCTTGGTCACCTTCGGCTTTCTCCCCCACCGTTTCACCCTGGAAAATTGTGCGCGCAACGGAGTACCGATCGGTCAACTTGTTCCTCGACTGATTACGAATAATCGTCCAAGCCGAAGGAAATTTAGCTTTCTCGACGTTTGCCAAGGGCAGGAGGAGAACGCGTCTTTCGGACTTTCTCATTGTCGACAGGTAAAGCCAGCGATTCGTAGAAAGTTAAAAAAAGACAGGCTACGCTGAGTTAGCATCGATTTGTAAATGCGAGCTTTTAGAAAAGATCCGATAAATATTCGCTAGTTTACTTACGATCGATTGCGTAGGTGCGCACGTCGGATCACGAGATCGTTGTACGAAAGAAGCGCAAACGGAAACGAATCAAACGCCGGGCGAAGCTACGCGTCGACAAAGCGTCGGGCCAATTTTTCTGCTATAGCGATGGAGGATAAAGGGAGAGAGAAGGAGAGGAAGGGAGAGGAGAAAAGAGGCGAGAATGAGAAGGCAAACAGACAAAAAGCGGAAGGATCGTTGGACGGACGCGAGTCATCCTTTTTACGAATGCCAGCGACTCCCCTTGTTGCTGTTTTCTCTTTCGAATGTCCGGTGTGCAAGCGATTCGCTTTTTATCGGCCGAGTATTCAGACGCGATCCAATTTCGTCGAAACGAGAGGGGCCGTCCCGATCGTTTCGCGCTACCCACCATTGTTCGCGCTCCTTTCCAAAATCCATTGAAACGCCGGAAGCGTGTCCGCGCTTTTCGTCCGACCGCGCCACTGCACCGCTCTCAATCGGCAACGAATACATCGGGTTCGGTATGGTTTTTGGAATCCACTCTTATCGCTGCTGCGATTCCGAAGAATCTGCTGCAGTTTGCACGGCAAACATTAACAACGTCGATAAAACAGCTTGTGATACAAACGAAGCAAAAGGAGGCTCTAGCGTCTTTTGTTTTCTTCTAATACGTCTCCATCTTTCTAACAGAAATACTCATCGGATAACGTAATTCTCGCGATCGCAACCGTTGTTAAATTTCGGAAGGGAAGTTCTGTAATTAAAAATTCTAAATTTTATTTTTATCGAGATATACGCGGATCGTTTTTCCTAATATCGATTTCCACCATGTTGCGGTTAGTAGAATATTTCTCAGAATACGCCGACGATGCGATAGTTCTATGGCAAGCAGAAGCTCCGTGGCAGCTTTACGTAGCGACGCAAGGGGATGCTTCTGTACGCGCGGATCGGTCGAGAGGACTCCGTGTGCAATCTGCACGCAGGTGAATCGGAAAACGGCACGACCATCGGAAAAAGAGCTTCTCGTACGTGATTTTTAAGAGTCTTGTACCTATATTACAATATTATAACCTAACCTATATTATATATAACCTATAACCTATAACCTATATTATAATATAACCTGATATTCTCGTTATTTGCGGAAAGACGATGGAGAGAGGATTGCCGTGATCCTTAACTGTACGACGAGCAGCTAAACTTTGTCTAGATTTTAAATTTTGAAAAAACGAGAGCGACTAATTCGTTGGAGCACGGCGACTGGTGCGCGTTCGTCGCTCGGCGAGCCGGTAACTTTGTCGACCGACAAACTTTATGACCCACGAGACGCGACGTTTTCTTTTTTCCCGGTCCTTTGCTCGTTCGCGGGGAACGTTCAGCATGAAAACACTGGAATCGATTTCTCCTCGCGCCTCACGGTTTCCATATACAGCGATATTCGTCCGACGATAACCGTCGTTGGCTAAGAAGCGGGGAAGACGCGTAAGTGGCGGAGACAAAGGCTCGCGACCATTGTCCCGTGTTTGGTCGCATTCACCCACCCTCGCCATTCCACCATTGCATCGCAAATTCCATACCGACATCGTCTTTGGCCAACTCTTTCCCGCTCGTAGCCTTTGTAGCTTCTCGTTTCTTCCTCTCTTCGTCGATCGCCATTGAAACCTTTGCACAACGAAACCGTAATTAGCGCCAACTTAATCGATCGATCTACGCTTCGAACCGAGCGTTGTACCGCTGCCGTCATCCGACGTTTACCACCTTCCGTGCGCTCTACGTCAAACGAGTGAATTCCTCTACGAGAAATTTTATTTTTTTCCCCGCGTGGATACGTCGGGTTTCGCAAACTTGTTCCAATTCCATTTCCACACGGTGCAGCGTGAAGAGAGCAAAAGGTATGGACCTAGTGAACTGGAAATCAGCACGCCGTTTAAATTAAGAGAGTTCTGCAAATGAAATAAAATTGCGAGAACGTGGAATTTCCTATAAACGCGTCAGACACGTGGCGCCCCATACGAACGCGATAGTCGAAAACCTTTTAGAAACACGTTTCTGTGACTTCGTATAAGAATTTTACACGGAAATAGGAGATCTTTGCGAAACGTTCGATGCTTCTCTTTTTAGGGATGCGACGAGTTTGTTCAAAGATTCGCAACCATTAATTTTAACACTTTACCGACCGCTAGCGGTTCAACAGCATACGCACATCTGATCGGTAGCTCATGCGCAGATTTTTCAAATTGGTGGGAGCTTACGAAGCAACGCAATTGACGCAACTGAGCAAGGTATCTTAGTATTAAATAACAAATTACTGCTCAAATAATGAGAAAGATTGTCGGTGACAAAAAGTCGAATAATAGACTATCGGTCGGTAAGCGTTGGTGACAAAAACCGATTAATCCGCCATCAGTCGGTAAAGTGTTAAAGGACAAAGAGACGTTCGGAAGATCGTCAAACTTGGAACACTCGGCAGACAGCCCGTGTATCGCGCGTATAACAGCTGAATGATTAATAATCTCTGCTATTGGAATCCATGCAGGTCTGTAAATTTCATTAAAACAGTGGCGAGCGCGGAAAGCTTTGAGCGATCCTAATTCGATATGGCGAGGAATAAATTGGGCAAAGGTGCGAGGGAGAGAAAATCGTGGTGCGCGAGCCACACGAATTTCACGCGTCGAAGCTCTGCCGCGAATCGCAACAACGCGTCTCTCCGCGTTTCGTTCCAGTCGTGAACGCGAAATCGGATTAATTCGAATCGTCGCGTCTTTTCAGTCGCCTCTTTGCTGCCGCTACGCTTTCTGCTTTCTCTTGCCTGGTGACAAAAAAAGCAAAAGGGCGATAGTCTTTAATAATTAACGAATATCCGACGCAATCAAGCTTCTGTGGTATCACGATCATGAATTCATCGGATGAATCATCATTATATTGTCTACAATTGTTGTTGGAATGAAGAATACATTATAAGATGTTACCTCAGCGTTATAATTAATTCAACTACCTGTATTATCTTAAACGAAATAGTTTCATGGCGTCGATTGTAAAATTGTAACGGGAATTTACGACTCCCGTTGACGCGCTTCCTTGAGATCGCGTCTTCCCGCGAACGGTCGAAGAAACACGCTGTCAGTGGAAAAATTGAAAGATTTCAACTTTCTTGTTGTTATTTCTGTATTCAGACGTAGGATCACAGTAGCTATTATTTTATTTTTTGGATAAATCTATCACATCGTTCTGAGGCGAAAAACCTTTATTGCAGTTTCTTACACGGACTAGGGATAAAACCAAAAGAACATCTTAAAACTATCGATTAAATCTATCGATTGTATCTAGAACTATCTTCTAGTTACTATTTATTGTAACTAGCGTATCTGCATATAGATGGCGAGCGCGAACTCACATTGTCATTTTCAACATTTCTATTGGAAAAACGTTCTACGTATCGACGAGAGGATACCGCGGTATAGAATTTAAGTGCCACCTCTCTTTCGAAATAGTTATTAATATAATGCTGGAAGACAAAGAAACGCGAGATGTCAAAACGTCTCCTCTACAGAGTAAAACACAAGTGTCGATAAACGTTAGTTAACGGTTCCTTGGCTTTCGTCTGTGCCATCTGTCTAAATGAACGAAACGTTGAGTTTTCTTTACAACCAGAAGGCACGTACAGGATTTATTCGACCGATGGGATAAACATCTTGACAAGTTGACAAGCTCGGTTTCCATCGAAAACGAAGCTTCCAAAGCAATTTCGTCGTTCTTGTTTCCAGCGACAAGATCTTCCTGACTTCGCTTGTACCACGAATTTAGGCTCGCGGCGTATAGATAGCGTTGAAGGAACGTGAATGGTGGAAAGAGTTATTCGGTGGGGAGCTACTCGCGACTTTTCGAAGATCGGCCGACCTTGTCGCGAAAGCGACTTCCTAATAATTTTCTCAAGGGAGAAAAGTTTGAATTTGGACTCGGTGGAAGGAACGAAAGATTCGAGGGCCATGGGCTAAGGATACTACCGTTGCGTTGTCGCAGGGAGATTGCGAATTAGCTCGACCGAGAACTCGTCGAAACTACCCTCTCTCGCAATTATTTCCCTTCTTTGCCTTCTCCGAGTCTTTCCGCTTCTTCGGCAACCGAGAAAAGTTTTTCCACGGAAGCAAGCGGAAGCCACATTTTCCTCGCATTCGGAAGACGAACGTCTGCTCGAATGCGACGCGACACGGCGCGTTCGATCAACCTTCGACAATTATGTGGCGGACTGAAAATGAATTTAGATTCAGTCGGACAGCTGTCGATCCTTGCAAACAGACCGCAGATATCTATGCAAATTCACAGTTTTATCGAGTGCTACGATATCGATATTTTATACATTTTTATAGTGCGTTGTTGCGGCTTGAAATTTCCCATAAATTTCCAACGGAGTTGACATATTCCAACTATATTTTATACAGGAAAATATATTTCAAATATATCTCGTAATTAATACACAAATACATTTCGAAACCATCGAAACTGTAAGATGTAGCATATTCTACGTAATAATCGAATTTTCTTCGACATTTTCTTCGATTTCGCTTAGAAAATACTCGTCGGCACGGTATACACGGCTCGTCCGGAGCAAAGAATCGCACGGTACAAATTCCAGAATGTTCGAGCAGAGTCCAAAGGCAAACGACACCCGTTTAACTCGTTCCACGACAGTAACCGTTAATCCCTCGGTTTTCACGCTTGAGAGAGGATTTCGATCGAGCGAACGCGGAAGGTAATCGTCGACACGTAAACGACGACGTCGAGCAGGAATTCGAGCGTTGCTAGCCGAAATGATCGGCCATGTGAGAATTTCACTGCCAAGCTAGGGTCTCCGCCGTGTAGTTCGGTCTCGTCGATTGGTGTCGACAGTGTCGTTCCTTCCGATCTGTGGATTTCCTAGTGTCGTTTCGCGATATTTACAAGCCGGCAATAACGAAGTCGCGACCAATCGGTTAGAAGGTAAAAAAGCGATACGATCGTACCGACGATCGAAAAGAACACACTCGATAGTTGCAGATCTGTGACGTGTTACGAACGAATATCGTAGGTAACTGAAAATTCGTTACCGTGTCAAAGACAAAAAAAGAACAAGAAAAATATATAATATATACATATACATATATATATATATCGGCTTATCTACCGATTTTCGAAAGATCCCGTGAATCCAAAGCTCGCGTCACGATCTGGTCTCCGTAATCATGGTCGTAGTTAAAGCATTACCAGCCGGACGAACGAGGTCCTTCTCCTCCCTAAATCCCATCAACGTCGCCGAGAGCAAATCCTTGTATAATGGAGCGATCTGGCCGACCCATCGATCCTCAGACTTTGCCACCGTCTCTTCCTACGTCTCTATTTTATCTTCCCCAGACAACCTATCCCTCTCCCTCCCCCCTCTCTCTTTCTTTCTTTCTTTCTTTCTCTCTCTGTCGTTCATATTTTCGGCGAATTTCACGCAGAATGCCTATGCTGACCTGGCTTGACCTGCCTCGATTCAACGTATCCGCACGATGCGTCCGTACACGGCCGTTTTCAATTTTCTTCGCACACAGTCTGACCGCTATTCGAGCTTTTCCTCCCGTGAATCATTTTCATGTAACGCACTAATAAGCCGTTAACGCGCAAATTTCCTACATCAGCCTATATTAATCCTGTGTAGGCTAGTACGAAGGAAGAATTTTCAAAGCCGAACGTTTCACTAGATTTGCAGCGGATTCTGTAAATTAATTCGAATTCGATTCTCGTATGGAGCGCTGATAGAAGCGCGCGACGATGTCCGCAAAGGTCCTGTCTAATAGCTCTGTAATTACCGGTCCTACCGATTGCGAATACCTGGCGGTTCATTACGTTGCGGTGATGCGGTAGGCTACCGGCCCTTGGTCGATATCGGGATAACGCGCCTGATATAACATACATCGTTCCATCATGGGGCTGAATATCGGCTGGAAATTCTGCAGTGAAAATTTTCAGTCCACTGGATCAGTGGACATGGAAACGGACGAGTAACGCTTGGTAGAAACGCGAAGAACAAAGTCGAAAAATTGATAGTTATTTTGCCAAACTTACGTCATACGTGTGTATATATCAATCGCAAAAACCATAGAAAATACAAGACGTTGCTTCTTTGTTTCGAAGGCGCCTGATGTAACATACATCGTTCCATTATGGGGCTGAATATTGATTGGAAATTCTGCAGTGAATATTTTCAGTCTACTGGATCAGTAGACAGGGAAATGAACAAGTAACGCAAAGAGCAAAGTCGAAAAATTGACCGTTATTTTGCCAAACTTACGTCCTACGTAGATCGTGAAAACCATAGAAAATACAAGATGTCGTAACCTCCGCGACTCTCGACACATCAAACGCGCTCGTTTCTCGAATAAAACTACTTCTAACGATTGTACGTACAGCGCTGCGACTGGTTTCGTCAACCGGAATCCAACGCTTCGATCTCTCGTAGCTCCCTCTATTGTGGCTACGACTACATCGATCGATCGATAACTTTACTTGACGTTTCGTTTTACAACCTCGCTAGAAAGAGACATTAAACGCCGTGAAATAGATGGACGCGCAGCGATACGTAATGCAACGTGGTATCTAATTCGATATACGGTGCTATTCGCAATAGGCAGTTTAATCACCGAATGACGTTTACCTCGTCGCTTTTGCCGCTGCCTATTTATTCGACTGGATATCCAATGAAACGTCGATCGAGTTTCTACTTTGATTCCATTTGGCGTTTTACGATCGCGTTCAATCGGTCGCGAAACATCTCTTTCGATATATTCGACGTATCGCGTATCAATCGCGAATCACTTTTCGTATTCATCGATGGATTTGCACGACTTTGAAACAGTTATTCACCGGCGTGAAGTTGCCAGCGTCGGTATCGCATTATCGACGTTACGCGAGAAACACGATGCGTTTATATCTCAATTATCTTCTCCGATCTCGAACCGTGGTCCGTGTGTAGTCGTAAATGCCACGATCTCGTTTTAACAATTGTTTTCTTCTTCTTGGAAAATTTCAAGCTTCTTTCGTAAGATCGATCCGTTAAAGGAAGCAGAGTAAAAGCGAACGAATCAGAGAAAAGTAAGATCGACAGGATCGATCGTAGCTGCGAATCCCAAGAAAATCAGAAACACAAGACGTAGAACGAATTGGATAGGAACTCGAAGCGTGGAATTTCTGCTTCGCTGAAAGAAGAGTGCGAGGATGATCTCGCGTCGAGAAAAAGAGGAGCAACCTAGAGAGAGAGAGAGAGAGAGAGAGAGAGAGTGGCAGCAATGAAACAAGTTTCCGTGTTTCTAAAGGTTCTTGCTAGTGATACCGACCACGAGGAGAACTCTGAGCACGGTTGACCGAGCTCGGACGGTCCCCTCGGCAAATACTGGCTTCGACACACAATATTATCGCGCTCTAGGGATCTAAACCATCGTGAAACCCGCGAACGTTTGAAGGTGTACGCGCGAAACCACCATTCCACCAAGCTACAGACTGACTCTTTCAGCGAGCGCGGCGTGCCACGACCGATTCCACGCTTCCGCCGTTATCTCCTCGCACTTTCGAAACCGCTTCCACGATCCAAACCTTCCCGTTCAAATGCAAATGCAGATGCAGATGTAGATGCAAATGCAGATGCAAATGAGAGAGCGAAAGAGAGAGAGAGAGAGAGAAAGAGAGAGAACTCGCCTAGTAGACCGCTGTTGCTGTCGCGTCGCTGTATCGCAACGAAAACACTCGCGGGCAAAGCTCTCATCGTTGCTTTGTTATTTATTTATCTATTTATTTATCACAAAGCCGCGTCAACTTGACGTCTATTAGCAACGATCACGTTAACTGCGTACACGTATACACGATATACAGCGTGTTTCGTAAATGCATGTGCATACTCCGTGGGATTAATCCGCAGATTAAAAATACACGCGGCACTCTTTTTACACGGTCGATGAGTAGCGTTAAAAAAAAAAAAAAGCCAGGCAAAAAGAGAACTGCGAGAAAATCGATTCGCAGCAAAGTATAAAACTTGCGCTAAACTGAAGCGAACGATGGGAAAAAGTAATTTAAAACATAGAAGCGCATTCGATAATGACATTTAGTTCGACAGACATGCGGAAAATAAAAAAAAAGAAAAAAAAAGAAAGACAGCAAAAACGCAGTACGTAAAGGAAGATCGAAAAAGTATTTCTTTCCCAAACATCGGCTTTCATCGCGCGAAATGTCCTTCGTTCGATCGTCTTTCTTCCCAAGAAACAGTTCGTAAAGAGAGAAAAATTTGCGTAAAATTTATACAAACAAACTCGAGTCTCTTTGAACTCGCGTAAGACGCTTGAAATATGTCGTTCGCGTTGAAACGATAAAACGCGTTAAGAAGAGTACCGTGCGAGGAGAGTGCCACAGCTAAGTAAAAAATACATCCAGAAAGGATCCATCCGCGAATCGACGTTACGTTTCCGACCGATGCAATTTTTTATTCCGATTAAAACTCGTATACATAGTCCGAGAGTCGATTGATTTTACAACCTCGCCATCGTATGTATACTTTTCGCAAGAGGCTCGCGGATCGATCGCTTCGTACTCACGAGGCGACGACGTATCGACGTCCCGTCTTTGTATCGAGAATTCGATTAAAGGACCGTTCCACGAAGCGAAACCCTAGGATATATCTGACAATTCGATCGGTAGCCATCGGGGGATAAACTAATTTCCTCGCGTTCCACCTTCCCTTTCCATAGTTCCGATCGGATTTCAGGAATAAAAGCTCGCTACCCGAGGCAAAGCGCCGATCCAAAGATCGACCCAACTATCGATCGCGACCTCCCTTGCGTCTTCTTCTTGGCGAAGGGCAAACGTCGCCGAATAATTCTCGAGCAATTAACGCAGCGGTTCGCGACATTGGCGCAATTAGCGAACACGCTCTGAGAAACATTATCCGTCTCCCTAAGCATCTTTCGCCTGCGTCGATTTATCGTTTCCCCTGCATCTTCATCGAGGGTGCGAATTAACGAGGTATTTTTTCCAGCTTATCGGCCATCAACAGCACTCAGACGCTTTTTCTCCTTCTCTTTTGTGCGCGAACGCCGCGGCGCGCCGCGGTGTATACACCGTGGCGTCGGTATCAACGCGACGTCGCATCGATTCGAGAAAAGTAAAAAGCATCGCGCGATATCGAAGGCTGCAGTGGCCGAACAAGCGAATGTGTGCTGTTCGTCGATCGGAATACGTCATTCGGCAGAGTATAGGTGTAAGAGGAGTGTCATCGTGGCTCGTTTACCGTCACCCGATGCCTAGTGGTCTTATTTGTACACGGATCGGTTAACGCGTCGATCGCCCGCGATGATCGGACCAAAGGACGTTTTACGATTCATTTAGAACGATCGAAAGAAGATCGAGTTCCTGGACTGATCAATTTTCAACGATGTGAGCAATTTCGATAAATATGGTCGGAAGGATGTACGTAAATATCGTGTGATATTTTGCGAAGTGTTGAGATATGTATAATTTTCTGTGCTGGACTAGGTTAAATGCGTAGTAGAGATACTTGTATGTGAATATCAGTGTGTGGAAGTATGTGTGTCCGAAGCGTCTCGAAAACAAACGAATGTAAACTCTTCAGTCGGTTAAGAGTCGTCGGTTTACAGTCTAGTATAGAAGAAAATGCTGAGACGCGTGCAAGTGTGTATCGATGAATATATAAGGAATCGTCCATGAAATAAATATTTCATTATTTTAATATTAATCCTCGGTATAAATTTAGTGTTCCTATAACATTATTTCGGCCTCAAAGATCCACAATTCTCAACACGAAGATTAAACATTATGGCGAAGTATACTTCGATGTATCGCGGCTCCCTCGGCAAGATGTACGCGTAAGTGATAGTCGACGTGTTAATCCGACGAATAAGTTACTCTTCCTCTAAGAAAAAAAAAAGGAAAAAGACAGAGTTTATTTTAGAGTAACGTTCAATCGGGCTGTTTGCATTTTCGATAAACTGGAACGAGCTTCGGGAAGTTTCAAAATCACGAAATTCGAAAACGAAGAATGGAGGGAGAGGAATTGCGACATGGGATACGACATGGACGATGCGAGAACCGTCGATTACTCGCGGATATCCCAGATGACAGAAGCGGAAAAAGAAAGACGAAGATACCGAGGCAGGAAGAGAAAAAAGAAAAGCGCCCACGCCCGGACCGCGCCCGGATTCGCGTGTATCTTCGAGAGGGAAAAAAGGAAGAAGGGAAAAGGGGGAAAAAGGGAGAAAAGAGCGGTTGGTCGAGGGAAGGAAATATCACGAATAGGGACTGTAAAGCGAGTTCCCGAGACTAGCTCCCGAATCGAGATTGGAATTGAGATTGGATCGCGACAACGTACAATTGGATGAGATGTGAACGCGGTATCAATGACGACATTGACCCTAGCCGCATGATGCGGTTGCTTCGAAAAACCTGGGAAATTTATTCGATCGATCGTTGGGTGGGCTCGGCAAGAAACTAGGCGAACTTCTGCTTCTTTCTTACTTTTCGTCGCGCTTACGGACTTTTAGAGATGATCGGACGCGTTGAAAAATCATTACCTCGATCGATTTAAATATTCGCGCGATTATTATTACATCGTGGATGTTCTTGCAAATTCGTTGTTTTACGAACGTAACTGAAAAGATGGAAACTAAATCGAGATTTGTTTATTTCGTAAATATCACAAGAATTATTCTACTTTGAATATTTTTTTTTACAACTACTCTGATAAATTACGTACATCCTTAATAAATGCGTAAGCTTCCGCGATCTAATTATTAACTATATCTTTTCATTATGCGATCCCACACACGCTGCGAACGATCTTATAATCCGGATTCTCGGAATTTCGTAATAAATTCGCAGCAAGTTCCTATAAATATTCAAATCACCCGCGTGAATCACCGTATCTTCCGCTTTACGTAATTCAATTCGATGCTAATGAACATTTTAATTCTACCCGTATCGCGCTTCTCTGTATAATTAACTAGCTGTAAAACCTATCGTATCCTGCGATCATGTTTCGATCAGAGGCGAGCTCTCCCACAAAACCGTATCGTACACCAACTTTCGACGGCGTCGTACAGCAAAAATTCATGCAAACTGCTACAAGCAGAGTAATGAGAGCGATGTAGCCCGCGGTACTTCGACAATAAGAAATATCGTCAAGGGAGACAGTCGCGTCGTTCGTCCGACGTAAATTCCGAAAGTTAGTTGTTCGCCGCTCGAACGAAACTTGTTCCAAAGAATCTTTCGCGGCTAAAAACCAGCATTCCGTTGCTTTCAAACTTGGCTCCTGTTTTCCTTCTCTTCTTGCAACTCGGTAAAATTTGCAAATTGCAGATTCATTGCCGGTAATCGTATAACGTAACGCGGTGACAAGGCGCGGCACAACGCGCGTCGTGAAAATGCTCGTCGCGCCGCGGCGAGACAAAACGCGCTATGGCGAACGCATACAACGGCAGAGCACTTAGGCGTACGTGCATCGGGATCGGTTGACCTCCTCCCCGACACTGTCTGCGAAAGCTTTTACGACCAAGTACCGAGTGCTAAGCTTCCATCGTACCTGCAAACCTCGACAAAAGTAACTCGTCCCATTCCGTACCGTACCGTACCGTCCCGTTTTGCTGCGATTCGTTTCGTCTCGTTCGCCCCGCGAGCAAACTTCGATTCGATCCCGATTCGCCCTTTCTCTCATTTTCCGACTCGTTTGCGACTCACGATCGCGCGTTGGAAAGCGTCAACGACTCGCAGCGCTCAACGTTCAATCCCCCCCCTCCTCTCCGAAACGAAATGCGATACTTTGAAAGGCAGCGATTTTGCTCGCCGATATCGACGAACGATCTTATATTGGGTTGGTAACTGAGTGATTGCGGATTTTGTCATTAGGTGGTATCGACAAAATCCGCAATCACTTAGTTGCCAAGCCAATAGTTCAGATCCTGAGCAATTAGTCGGCGGAGGTCACCTCCTTTCTCATGGATCGTCGAACAAAGACTGTTCAGTGCGAATGTCCTGTCTCGGACCAAGTATAATATACTTTTGGTGCGCCGCAGAATTTTAGTAATCTGTAACGGCGTATGTGTCTTAGAACGTTTCGATACGAAAATGCCTTACATGATTGTTTTGCCACAGAGGATTAACACTGTACGACGCATATAATGTAATAAACAAACTCTGCACAAAGCAGACAACCGGCGACAAGTTCAAACTTTCCGGTATCTCCCCTCCACTAGTATAAATAGACGACCACGTTCTCCAGAAGTCAGTCAGTCGAGCGAATAAGTATAACGAATCAGCCTAGCGAATCAGCATAACAATTAGTATCAGTATCGCAGTATCGCGCAATCTTATAACGAATATCATCGAGCGAGCAAAGGTTGCGATTAACTTTGTGTTGTTATTTCTGTATTCAGAGGTAGGATCGTATTAGCTATTATTTTATTCTTTGGGCCGAGAAACCTTTATTGCACTTTCTTACATGGACTAGGGATAAAAACAAAAGAACATCTTAAACCTATCGATTGTATCTAGAACTATATTCTAGTTACTATTTATTGTAACTAGCGCGTCTGCACATAGATGGCGAGCGCGAACTCACGTCATTTTTGACACTTTGTATTCTACATTTTAAAATATCTGTAAATATATTTAATTAAATTAACTCGTCTAATTATTAATTTAACCAACAACACGTCTCACCGTCCACCACAAATCGGTTTATGTGATCCTTCAGAATTTAACATCGATTTGAGCGACCACGTTTTGGATTGTATTAGGTTATCCGAAAAGTTTCTTTCGTTTCATAAGGTGATAACAGACGAACAACAATTTCTGTTTTATATTATTTTATTGAATTAGGTATGATGCATTTCGTTATATTTCTATTATTATGATCGTGCATAATTCAATGAACTAATATAAAACAAAAAAAAATTTGTGCGTCTATTATTTCCTTATAAAACGAAAGAAACTTTTCGAACAACCTAATACGTCGTACTCTGTATCAACCCTTTCACGGTTGAACCCGTACACTCCCCTAACAGTATCGCAACATCTACTGATTTCGCAGGAAACGTGACGGTTAATTTAGATTATCGAGAAAGCGATACTACGTAGCTGTATTACATTAAATGGATTAAGTAGAAATCTTTAACACTAGAACTACCGATAGCTAACACGAAGCTATTTCTACCAAAACCAGTGATAGAATATTTTTATATTTATTGATTTATTACTTTTTTACAGAAGCAATTCCATGCTGTGTAGTATATTTTTGGCATTATTACTCCACCTGGGACCATCGTCCCTAAACGAGGGTTGACACGTTTATAAAATTGTAGAACCAGTCATTTTGACTGCTATTGGTACAAGTAGCCTTGATACAAAATTATTTTCAGTTTGAATACATAAAAAACAAAATAAAATTCATTATATTATTCCTTTAGTTATCGTTGCGAAAGTCGTTACATCATTGCGGAAGAAAAATATAACATAAAGTAGGAATTTTAAAATAAAATTATAAGACCAGTCAATTTGACTGGTATGGTAATTCTAGTGTTAATAAGCAGGATTCTTTAAAGCGTGGAACATAGTTGAAGACTTCCTAGGGGTTACGATTCACAGATTGAAAATCCGGAATATAACTGAACGAGTCGGGATACTGGACTAGATAATTCTTCGTACGTAGAGCTCTGGCCGAGGGTTCGTTTCGGGTCACTAAATTGCCATATTTCTCTGTTATAATCCCATTGTTCCGATACACGCAACGCGATTACTTTGATTCGTTCCATAACTTCGTTATACCTTGGCCCGGGTCCATCGTTTCCAACGAATCCACTTATCATTCCAGTTCTTTTGTAACTACCTTCGTCCTACCCGTATTAGCTTTTTCCCCTTTTCTTCCCTTTCTGTGTCCTTTCAAACCTCGAAGAGTAAACTAAACATAGAAAATTGTCTGAAACACGACCAAATAACATCGCCAGAGTTGACTATCGAAGATTTTTATTTGAACGGCAAACGCTTTCAATTGAATTTGCGCGAGTTACCGCGAGAAGTAAAGTAAAGACAAATTAGAAAATAAGGGGAAAAAGCAAGGACAATGTTAAAGGAGCAGAGATAGAGAAAGAGAGAGAAAGAGAGAGAGTGAAGGAAACGTTAGACAGATTCGGAGTAAAAGCTGAAGTACGAGCTTGAAAACATGGAGCATAAACGAGTCAGTATGTAGGATAATGAGGTACTACTTCTCGGTCGAGTCAAAGTCTTGAAGCAGTAGTTATAAATGAAAGCAACCTCGACTACCGGTTACGCTTTCATGAAAACGCGTTTATCGTACCTCGTAGCTTTCGCTGGACTACGCGCTTTTTTTCAAACAGGTCCAGTGGATCTAATTGCTCGAGGAAAAGGATACAAGCGCGACGATTAAGTGCCAGTGATCCCCGAATAAAAGAGAAAACCGAATAAAAGGGAAAAAACTTGGTTTCCAGTAACGTAGTAGACAGCGACGACGTCTGCATGCGCGTTGCAAACTTTTGAGTACGTTGATCGACGTTACGTGGATGGATACGCCCCGTAAGCAAATTAGCAACACGGGAATCAGCCTTCTGGTTGGCCACATCGAAGCGTTGTTATATACAATCTGTTCGACTGGCGTGAAAAAAATTCAGTAACATTGTGTAGCGGCGTATGAGTCTTAGGACGTTGCGATACGAAGATGCCTCGCATAATTGTTTTGCACTGTACGACGCACATAATGTAATAAACAAACTCTGAACAAAGCAATTTCGCTGCTACGTGCAACCTACAACCGGCGACAAGTTCAAACCTTCCGGTACTTCCCTCGACCAGTATAAATAGACGACCATGTTCTCCAGACACAGTCAGTAGTAGCGCGAATGAATATCAGTATCGAGTCAGTGAGTCAGTCAGTCGAGCGAATTGGTGTAACGAATCAATCTTATAACGAGTATTATCAAGCGAACCATTAACCTTGTATTCTACACTTTAAAATATTGCCATTAATATTGCCAAATAATGCCATTAACTTTGTATTCTACACTTTAAAATATCTGCAAATATAGTTAATTAAATCAACTCGCCTCATTATGAATTTAACCAACAACACGCATACCGTCCACCACAATCGTTTTCGTTGAATGCGCGTCTATAGCCAAGCGGGAAACGCTTGGCTATAGTACCAGAACAATTTTCAAGATTCAAGATTCAAGATTTCGAATACTTTGGCGAGCTACTGCGGTTGTTTACGACAGTCTGGAAATAACTGGACAAACGGAAAATTTGAGAAATGGAATAGGTAAAAATGGAAAGGAAGGATCGTACTGATGGCGCCATAGATTTCTACCCTCCATTTACCTCTTGCATTCGCATTTCTTCGCGAGCTAGGTTGGAAAAGGATGGTCAATGGGTGGGTTTCTCGACCAAAAGCAACGAGACTGCTAGTGGCTGAAAGGGACGCGAGTCGCTTAACCCCCTAAACGCGCGGAATAATTTACGATCGGTTTCATCCGCGTTCACGACCACGATTTTCTTCGTCGGTTTCTTTCAACTTCGTCTTCGCTCCCTCAAGCCTCGTCCCTTTCTTCCTTCAATGCAAACTACCACCGGTCGAAATCACGTTCTCGTATCCGTGCACCAATTTTATTCTCCTTGGAATTCGCATTTCTTTTCCGACGTACAATACCAAAGTTCATCGAGTTAGGATCGTTGAAACGTTCCCGTACCTTTCGCCTTTCTAGTCAAATTGACGGAGCAAATTCCGATAGCATGCTCCATCCATCGATTAGATTTATAAACCCGTACATGTTAATAATTTCTCTTCTGGATCCAAAACTGGATTCTTTATGCTTTACGTCCTTGCTAACACGCGCTCCTTATTTCCATATGTTTCCGAACGTTCTGAATTTTTGTTTTCGAAATAACCGAACGTAACGTGGTATAATGCGTAATGAGGTGGATTTTAAACGTGTTGGTTTGTTTATCAAAGAGACGGGTGATAACATTGTAATAGTCGGTGTATATTAAAATCACTGTAGGTATAAGTACAGTGTTTTTTCGATCAGTCGCGAAGCACGAACGATCCCCTATTTCGATTAGGATAATAGAGGTGCTTTAATTAGTATAATACTTGATTAACAGTTCAAAGAAATTATATATTTGCAACAACTTTGTAGAAAAGATAGTTACGCTGTTGCGTAAGGTATAAGTTAAGTAGGTGAATGATCGATCTAAGGGTGAAAATCCGGTAAAGTGATGTTGACTGTTCTAAAGACGATAAATCAGTGGAGTCCCGTGACGATGCTGTTGCAAAGGAAAACTCTTACTCGGTGATGATCGCCCCACCACTGGTCGCTTGCGGGTGAAATCCCGAGAAACATGGGAAAACCTACGTTTCCCCAATTTTTACCTGATGGAGCAATAATCGTAAGGAACCCATTGACTCGAAGATGTTTCATGTCACGTAACGGCCTTAACGGTTTTATGACAGTTCCTTAGGATTATTATGATCCGCTTAATTCTATGTGTACAGCTGGTGGTTCGCCTCGAACGTAACATACAGAGATAGCGTATGCCGGTCGTAATCGTCGCTATTCGATCGTATGACTCGCTATACTGATTCGTTCTAATCTTTGTTCTAGAGAGCACGTTCGTCTATTTGTATCGACAGGTGTTATTATAAAAAGTCCAAATGTAACTCCGGTTGGTGATTACAAATAACGACGATAATATTTTGTCTGGAGTTTGTTTACCTTTGAACCTAGCAAACCAAAACAACGTTGGTATTCCAAGGCACAATAATACGAGTCCCTCTGCTGATTCAAATCTTCCGTTGACTCGTGTGCCGCTACAGTGATAATAAAAAAGATCTTCAACGACGCTCTAATCAGCCTAGTTGCCCGATTATGAGAATACGGGCGTGGTCCGTGATACAGGCTAACACTAAATTCGATAAATTAAATAGTTGCTATACGTCAAAGATGATGAAACTGTGGCACTCGTATGTACATTAATTCTTATTCGCTCGTACGATTAATTTTTATTCGCTTAGCCTTGATAAATTAGTTTTATCGTACGTTGATCGATTTAGTATCTAACATAGATCGGTCACGCTAAATCCCAAGTTTTTATAACATACAGGAAAGAAGGTAGAAGAGAAAATACGATCAACTATTTAACTATATCCTGTAAAAAAGATCGCGAGACAAAAGAGGTCGATGTCGATCCTTTCTAAGCAGTTACATTTGCAAATAGAAAGAACGCTAGGTACACCGAACGCGATTCGCAATTTCATAAAGTCAGAAAAACCTCTTGCAATCGGTTTGCGATCGACTCGACCGTTATCCGATAGAATGCTGGAGCGCAACAATAGCTGAGCTAATATTTGCCATGCGATTTTCAAGGAAGTCGTTAGATTCGTTGTACGAAGATCTTATCACGGAGGAGACCTGCTGCTTCGTACTTACATGTGTACTTTCTGCCGATAGAAGCACGCGTGGCCGATTCTACTCCCGATCGTGTACCATCGATGGTACACAAACCGGGGAACGTCACGTTTCAACCCTCGGTACACGCACTATCCTACTAACATCGGATGTAGCAAGATGCGTAATACGATCAAAGATACTTACTCCCCCTAACGGAATCTTCACCAAGAGCGGAGAACTTTCTTTGTCCTTGGACCCTTAACCCTTTCGCTTCGGCAGTCCAGTCCGCCGAAGTACAGTCACTGAACGGAAACGCGCGCCAGAAATACGCGCAGTGTGCGTGGTTGCTGTATATACGTTTTTCTAAGTCTTCAATAACAATAATTCTTGTGAAATATCGTTTCACTGTCAATGGATTTAATAGAATTTTTTAGCATGAAACAGTATACGATCGTTTGGATGTTTGAAATATATTACGCGAAACGTTTTGATGTTTCAACGATGAGTAACTTTAAGAAGTGATTGATCCAATAGGTCAATAAAATCAACAGAAAATGTTCTGTCGAGAACGAAAAAATATATTGTTGATTACAGATAGCACTTGTTTATTGTGCCGCTACATATACAGGGTGGTTGGTAACTGATGCTACAAGCGGAAAGGGGGTGATTCTACGCGAAAAAAGAAGTCGAAAATATACAATAACAATTTTTCGTTTGAGGCTTTGTTTCCGAGAAAATCGACTTTGAATTTTCGCTCGGTACGCGTGCACTTTATCGCGTCTCGTTATGACGGATCTCACTATAGATCGTTGTCTCGATGGAAAAATTAAAAAAAAAAATTTTTTTTAATTTTTAATCTATATTTTCGACTTCTTTTTTCGCGTAGAATCACCCCCTTTCCGCTTGTAGCATCAGTTACCAACCACCCTGTATATGTAGCGGCACATGAGATCGAGGATAATTCAAATCACGTTGTTGTTTTACCTCGGAGTATCAAGATCGTTAGGATCACGTAATGTAAAAATAAATAAACTCCGGACAAAACAATGTCGCCGCTACGTGCAACCATCGAACAAAGACGAACTTGAATTTTCCGGCTCTCCCCCGATCAGTATAAATAAACGGACGCGATCGCAAGCGAATCAATTATACGAGCTATCGACGAGTATCTATCGAGTTTTTATCGATCAGCGATTATACATTGTCTCTTAGCGAATACATTTGTACGAGCGTCTCAATATTTATATTTATTAATTTATTTAATTTAGATATATTTGTCGGGTTGCAACAGCAAGTTCTCTTTAGTTTAATTACCGATCCTCTACAAGACCTCTACATATACATCATTTGGATGATTTGGATATGAAATGCCCGGACTTAGGATTCGTCGCCAATATGCGGCTCATCTCGCGGGTGCCGCCTTTAAAACACGTTGACTGTCATGACACCCGTATTCGGGTGACAGCAAGGTTTCCGGCGGGGCCGCGTCACCCGTATTCGGGTGGCGCTTATTTGACTACTTGCGATGGATCGTCGTAGGTGAGGTGTAGTTGTTTTGTTCGAAATAATTGTTGCGCTGCTGATTTTATACTGCTGGGGTACTGCTGTTTTTCTTTTCTAATTTAGATGCGTGGAAGAAAAATCGGACTACGGAGCGCCGGGATTCGAACCCGGGTCCCGGAACGTTCGTAACCTAAGGCGCTAATCATTGCGCTATCGTCGTCCGGTAGAAGTTAGTGTCGAGTGGCGGTATTTGTTGTCGAGTGCCGCTACATAGGTATTTGAAAAGATATTCCAGAGGAAATAATAAAACTATCGAATCGTTATAAAAGTGATACGAAAATATGTTATTAAAAAAATTATTTACTCGCATTACTACAATATCGATGGAAGTACCTAGCAGAGAACGCTTGATATTGCGGCACGCGTGGGCTGACGGAGATTTCAGTGAAAACACGCGTGGCAGTCAACGTGATAAGCGCCGCTCGAAGCGGAAAGGGTTAACGATGCGTTTCGACCAACACATATGGTCGTCCTTCCCTGGTTTTACGAAAAATTTACAAACGAAAGTTTGACGATCGAATCGGAAATTTAACTCCGTCGTACGCTTGTCGCGGTATGGAGCGAGCATACGTAAGTTCCGTGTCCTGATACTTGCGAGCGGAAGCGTGCGTGTCTGGTGGAAAATCGCGGGAAATGGAATAACGCGAGGCAGGAACGTCTTGCGGTTTACGCGTCGATGGAAAACCGCGCGGATATTAGAAAGACACTGGGACGAAGAGGGTACAGAACGAAGTAGGGTAGTGGTAGTTTGCTCGGCGGAAGGAAGAGGAACTGGTCTCGGTAAGAAAGGCGCGACGGCGAGAGGATGGAAACGGTGGTGAATGCGTGGAGACAACGCGGGACGAGATGGGGCGCGAAACAAGGAGCGGGAGCGGTCGCGAGGATTATCGTCGACATAAAGGGTGTGCCCTTTTGCGAGCTTCGTGCCAGTCATCCGACGCATTCATCTTTCCCGAAGGTTAAACGCCCGCGCCCCCGCGTTCTTGTCCAGACTGGGGACAGAGAGCGAAGCGAAAAGAAAGAAAGAAACGAAGGGAACGAAGAAAACGAAAAAAAAAAAGAATTTCACGGCGAGCGGCAGAAAGGAGCGGAGAGGAGGGTGATTGTGTTGCGTGGCACCGGGTTGGGGTAGAGTCGGGGTGGAAGGATAAAAAGGAAATAGATAGACGGGGG
>NT_176808.1:2176056-2194581 GCF_000188095.3 Bombus impatiens | reverse complement strand
GGCGGAATCGAGACGACGCGACGCGACGCGATGCGACGGCGGTTCGTAGAAACCGTTCGAGTTCCGGTGCTTCGTCGAGCTGTAAGCTACAACGAGTTTTGTATCGACCTACGTCGACGAGATGGAGTGGTTCGTGGGACACTGAGAGAAAGAGTAGCGGAAGTAAAGCCTCGACTCAATTAGCTACATCCAGCTTAATGAAAGCGGCCACAGCGATCCAATAAAATTCTAATAAAGTCGCGCTTGCTGCCGTGTTACGACGCTAAAAGGAGACAGAGAAATAGAATAGGATGAGGAAGGGTGCCGGCAGTGCGCGGGGCTACGCGTTCACCCGCCGCATAGAAGCAGAGAAAGAAAGAGGGAGACAGAGTAAGTGGTAGGAAGGAACGTTACGTTATAAAAGAGAAACGAAAAAAAGATACGTACAGAGAGAGAGAGAGAGAGAGAGAGAGAGAGAGAAAGGGAGGGAAAGAGACTGGCAGAGCATTCGACAAACGGCAACGTCAATAGACGCGGATTCGTATCGCCCGAACAATGTGCATTGCCAGTGGACAAGGGTTGAATGCGGCAACGGCTGTATAAAACCAGAGAATACCCAACCGCGCCTCTCTTCCCTGTAGAAGGGAAAAATTAGGCTTTAATATGCCACGAAACTTTCTTAATTGCGTTTCCGGATATCGAAGCTCTGCTCGTTCGTGACCAGACGCGATTCCAAGCGAAAGCAAAGCTCTGACAATACGTAAGGTACGTATCTTAAACACGATCGATCAAACCACGTGTATTTACGTTCGTACCTTCAACGGTATTTAACTGGCGCTGTATTTACCCGAGATCTATGTTTATTACGTTGCGTTTATGCCAAGGTACGTTCATTTATTCGCGAAAGTATTTCAACGCTCACCGTTCTTTCTTCTTCCGCTCTTTCTTTCCGTTCTTTCGACAATTCTTACGAATGTATCGTGCGAAACTTCTGAAATTTCGTTAGCGAGATACGAGTATCGAGATGGAATTGGAAAATTTCGGAGCAAATTGCAAAGTTAAGAATGTATAGAGCAGTTGTAGAACCTTTATCGACGCAAAATCGCTAGATTCGCACGAACAGCGAAACTTACAAATATCGAGCACATTTACGATTTGTGACAGGAACGTGTCGGAAAAATTATGCAAAGGTCCGCGAAGAGAATCAGCGAAGCGAAGAGAACAGCGTAAGGAGCGCGTCCGTTCGGAAAAGTGAACGAAAGAAAAGCATCGAAATTCGATGAAAACGAACGTAGCAAGAAGATTCCACAACCATCGAATCCAATACCATTGGGAGGAAATACGTAACCGATTTTTCCTCGGTGGAATGAAAGGTCGGAAATGGAGCACCGGTCCAGCTTCCGATTCGACTATCGCGAAGTAATATCGCGGACTCGAATCAGCGTAGAAGCTTTCGGAGATGGTTGTTCGCAGTAACCCAAATACGCGTTTCGAATCCATCCATTCGTTCTCGTCTCATCATCGCCGTAGATCTGTCGGTCATTCTCAGCGACACAGTTGCGTACATATCCAGCGGCGCGCAGTTGCAACAGTAATTGAAAACTGCTAGTGTCTTTGCTGGAAAAGTTCTCGCTCGAAGGCGGAAGAAAAAAAAAGCCCGAATGGGTCAGCGAGAGAAAAGCAACTACGGAAATGAGAACGAGAGATCGAGCCATCCGTGTTTAAAAGTTAGAGGACGCGGTTCTTCGGTGTTGGCGTCGATGTACACCATGTTTCACAAGTATACGAAGCTCGTAGAAAATCGTCAGATGCTGGATTTGTTGCTGCCAGCGAATTACGAGTTTATCGTCCGCTTCGTTTCGTACCATTTTTACATCGCTGTTCGAGAAACTGCCTGTGTTATTTCCATCGACTTATCGCCACGCGCTCGTCGTGGTATCATTTCGAATTGGTCAGGGAATAGATGAAAGCGTTTTGACGATTTTAACGATCAAATGAATCAAAACGTTTCTCCTTCTGTTGCGTGTTCAAATTTGTTGAAGCTTCTCTCTTCTCATATTTGTTCCGCAATTTTACGATGAAGGTACATCGTGTGAGAAATAGGCAGGCGCGGGAATTTTGAACGACGGTGTAGTTGCCGGCAGCGACAAGAACGTCTAGAGCAAACTAAAGATAAATAGGAAAAACGAAGGAGAAAAGAACGCGAGAGACGCGTGGATCGAGGCGGAAAAGGAGGGAGCGCGAGGAAACGCGCGAGGAACGTTGAGATACGAGTGCAAAGCGAGTCGAAATCGCAATGAGAGGAAGCGACAAGAAACGGAGGACGAGAGAACGAGGGAAAGGGTCTGATTCTCCTGACTACGACGGACAATGGATGCAACCATCGTTGCAATATGCTCCACTTTCTCTCTGTACTACCATACTTGCCCTCTCTTCGTCTCTTGGCAAAGCTCGTCATCCGTTATCGATGTCTATATCGAAACGCGTGTTTGTCTCTGTCGCAAGAATCAGCATAAATCGCGATATATAATTGTTGCAGCGAGTACACGTTTCGAGTAAATGCCTTGTCATAAGTGCGCTACGAGTATAAATTTTTTCAATCCAAGTAACTCGACCGAGATTCTTACTTTTAACCGAGGTGCCTTTCTTCCGTTCGAGGAAAAGAAATCTTTGCACGTTGTCGCGTTACATTCTACAGAGCGTCGCGATTGTCCAACTTTACACAAAAAGAGGTTGCTCCTTCTACAGGGAATAGAACGACCTCGATATTCTTTCAAGCGTTTTCCTTTGTGACAACAACACGCAAGAGAGACCATCGCCTCTGTTTAGACATCGTCGCCCTTTTTCTTTCGTCCAGCTTGCGATCTGCGAACGCGACTCGGCTCGAATCGCCAACGACCGTCTCGTATCCTGTTACGCTTCACGTAATCAACTTGCTGCCTTTAAAGAATTACGTTTCTACGGACGCCACGTATAATTCTTTCGATCCTCTGTTAGGTTTAGTCGAGGAAAATACTTTTTAAGAAAACGTTTTTAAGAACGTATTAGGGTGTCCGAAAAGTGTCTTTCTTTTACGGACACATCTTCTACAACATCGCATCTTTGTACAAACATGAAACCTAACCTATCGAACGTTGTGGTCTTTATTTTGATAGAACAAAATGGATCATACGTAATTCGGTACAATAATATAAGACGAAAAATGTTGTGCGTCTATTATTTCCTTATAAAACGAAAGAAACTTTTGGACTACGTGATATATTCTCCTTTCCCGTGGTAGAATGTGCGAAGATCGAACGATGTGAAAAATGTTTCGTGTACGAAGTCGAGAAACGGGACAAAGCGTAGTGTGACGTCTCGAGACAAAAAAGAAAAGAGAACTGGACACTGGATCGAGATAAAGCATATGAAGACTGTGTACTTATACAGATATACTTTAGCGATAAAATGACAAATGTATCAACGATTTCGCATGGAAATAGAAACAGCGACGAGAGGCAGCGACTCGCGCGCGTATGCAAATGCAAGCTAGTCAAGAGACAGAGAATGTAACGGAATGGGACTGAACGAAGCGGCACTGAGGCGCTTTGTACGCATAGAATAGCGTGGCCAGTGGGATATACGCTACATTTTGAACTGGTCTCCCGAGACTGTATTTGTATACCTATAATACGCATTCGCAGAGTCAAACGTTCTCTTCTCCAGGCGATTCCTCTCTATCCCGGTTGTCGCCAGCCTACTCTAAAACCGAACACCCATCGCTTCGCATATACCGTCGCAATTGTCGCTTTAACAGATTCACAGTACTAGGAATACTCTCGACCATCGCTTTGGCCACCGAATCCTCGTCGACCGTATCTCATTGGATGGCACAGCCGAATCTTCGTTTGCTCGCTACTTTGCGTTTAACGTCGTTTAGTAAGAAAGATACGCGTGATTTGTGGCTATCGCGACGTAAATGACAAATTTTAAAGGACGAGTACAAAGGACGAATAACTCTCACGATCCAGAATATTCTAGCAAATAAATGTGTTTTTTTCGACCGTTCGCGGAGAGACGCAATCGCGAGGAAGCGCGTCAACGTGAGTCGTAAATTCCCGTTACGATTTTACAATCGACGCCATGACTGATCGATCCTCTATTTCGATTGGGATAATAGAGGTGCTTTCATGAGTAGAATATGAGGTGTAGTGTTAGTAGTTTGTTAGTGTGTAGTTGTGATGATAGTGCTACTTGCTGATGTAGATGGCGCTGAGGGGTAGTACTGCTGCATTTCTTCTCATTTAGATGTCGCGGAAGAAAAATCGGACCACGGTTGCCGGGATTTGAACCCAAACGTTCGTAACCTAAGGCGCTAACCACTGCGCTGCCACTAGTTCGTGTCGAATACAGCTACAAATACTTGATTAACAGTTCAAGGATATTATATATTTCCAACAACTTTGTAGAAAAGATAGTTACGCTGGTGCGTAAGATATAAGTAGGTGAATGATTGAAGGGTGGAAACGCGGTAAAGAGATGTTGCCTGTTCTAAAGATGATAAAACAGTGAAGTTCGGTGACGATTTTTACCTTATGGAGCAATTACCATAAGGAACCACTTGACTCGGAGATGTTTTATGTTAATTGACGGCCTTAACGGTAAATCGAAAAGCCTCGTTTTATGACAGTTCCATAGGATTATTGCGATTCGCTTAATTCTGGTGGCCGCGTCGAACGTAAAGAGTCACCGGACGTAACAAAATAGCACGAACATCTGTCAGATTTCCATGTAGCCGGGTTAATCAGAGCGTACGTAACTAGATTTTGATCGTAAATTTCCATTTGTAAAAATGATTCGTAGCAGCGTTGAGTTACAACAAACAGGGTCGTTGACGATTCGAGTCGATAAATGAGAGAACAGCGGACAAAGTACAGCGGAGAATAAAGAGAAAGCGAGCTTGAAAGACGGAAGCGTTAAGAAGCACAGAACAGAGGACATCGGAAAATTAAACTCGATCGTTACCAAACAGGACAACTATTTTCCTGATAATTGCGATCGGACGATGCTCAACGTGCCTCGTAACTTTCAAAGCGGAACGACGGAAAAGGAAAAGGGATAAAAACGAAAAGCGATAAAATGCGCTCGATAGCTCGTATTCTAAGTTGACATTAGGGGGTAACATGCGCGTGCAATGAAAAAGGGATGCACCTTTTAATCGACTGCGCGCGAATTGCCCTGCGAATGTCGCTTGGTCCGCTAACGCGTCGACAGGCTATTCGTTTAATTCAAACCAGATCCCGTATTCCCTGTGTCCTCTGTTCGGCCAGTTTGACCCCTTGTTTTTCCCTCTTTCCCTATTCACCGAAATCACCGAACCGCTTTACAACGTCAGTCCAGCTCACCGCGGTTGCGTCCCACCGCTACGAAACGCATAAACCGCGAAACACTGCTCGGTCTCGCGTATTTTATTCGATACGCGCTCATTCGACGCATTTCGTTGGAAAGATTAAGAGTCGCGTACAATACGTACCAGAGTCGTGTCACCACAACATGCGCGGTTTCTATCGAAACAATCGTACAAAGGAGAGTCTCCTTCTTTTCTTTCTAATGAATATAAAAATAAAAATACGAAAATATCTAATTTCCATCGAACGAAGGGAAACAAAGATACCGCGAAGAAAGTTACGCAAGAAGTTAGTCTCGTTTCCTTTTCTTTTATTTTTTTTTTTTCTTATCCTGAAATGACAGATGGAACGCCTTAACCAAGGTGGGTCGGAAAAAACTTTTCTGTCATCAATCGCGCTGCGATGTACACGCGGACGTACTGCACAATTTCGTTTTCCTTTTAATCTTATTCTTCCAATTATACCAGCGAGATCAAAGGCTAATACGTTTCGGCGTCGATCGAAAAGCCAAAAGGACGATAATTCGCGAGATTCGACCATCGGTCGTATCGGACCGCGATCGATAGACGCGTAGCACAATCGCGCGCTGTTGTTAACCGGTAAAGAATTATCAAATAAACGTCGGAAGGAAGAGATAGACAAAGAAGGAGAAAGAGCAAATATTTGTCGGCTATTCCGCGCTTTGAATTTATTTTAATTATACCAATTGCGTTTACCATTGTAACGATCAACCTGCAATCGTGATGAATATTTTACACGCTCGACCGATCATCGGTTGCGTTATTACGAGCGAAAAGGGAGAACGGTAGGTGCGGTTGGACACAGAGGGACGAACAAACGGCGTGAAACGGATCGAAAATTTGGATTAATTTCACGCCACGCGTCAAACATATCGAACACGATCTCGCGTGCGAGAAGGGTAGAGAGCGACGTGTCGTTTCTTGCTTGCTTTTAAACCGTTTCAAACAGCGATGCTATCTTTTCGTTTTTCTTGCTTGGTCTGCGCAGACCCACGAACCTTTCCTCTATGAATGCATCACATTCAACGCGCCAGCGGACAGTCGGCGTAAAGCTGCAGCTCAAGCTCTCGCGAGTATACCCAGCCTTTCGTCTATACCTTACAATCAGACGCCTATCTTCGATCTACCAACTACCAGCCAGCGACGAGCAGAATAAATTACGTCGTCGCGTCGTCTTTTAATCGCTTCACTCGGTTAATCGTTAATGATCAATCGAAAATACAGTTTTACCTTCTTTAGTCCCGAGGACATTTATTTTTATCCTTTTTACATCGATACGATTTACGTATCGTACGTGAAATCCACGGACAGCTAAAGTTTACGCGTTTCTAACGGCGAAACGTATTAATACGTAATTGGAAACCCATTTGGAGGGGCGAGAGTTTCGAGTTTTCAAGGGGTTTCAAGATCGAACGACGTCTAGTCAAAATTTTCTGTCTGCCTCTTTCGAGAATACGAGTCCTAACCTTTAACGACTACCAGTTAATCTTCACAGATACGACAATCGTCATTTAAGAGGACGAAACACGGACTTAAAATCATATACACGCGGTAAAAGATTAGAGATAGAACATAGACGTGTCAATAATTTCTACAATACGAGATTTTAATTACCTTGAGAAAACGCGCACGGTCCTGGATGCAGCTTCATTAACGAGGGTTCCCTCTTACAGCTTTCATTTACAACCTACGCTCACCTTGCTATATCCTTTCCACCTGCTACAAACTCCAGCCTAGTTTCTTTTTCTACGGTTCCTCCAACAATGCCTGTGCATCATCGTCGTTTCGCGTTTCCCGAGCTCGTAACCAACTATCTATTCGTCTGCCCAAAATGATCTCTCTTTGTTTAACACGTACTGCGTAAATTTCGTCACACATTGTAGTAACGATGTAAATGTTGAAAATGACAACGTGAGTTCGCTCTCGCCATCTATATGCAGATGCGCTAGTTACAATAAATAGTAACTACAAGATAGTTCTAGATACAACCGATAGGTTTAAGATGTTCTTTTGTTTCTATCCCTAGGACATGTAAGAAAGTGCGATTAAAGGTTTTTCGGCTTGCGAACCGTGCCGGTTAGATAGATAGATGGATAGATTTATCCTAAGAATAAACTAATAGCTATTATGATCCTACCTCTAAATACGGAAATAACAACAATAATAATGAAAAATTTATAACTATTTACATTTGTTCAAATTACGTATTTCTACTAATCTTGGCCTCCACGGCGCTACCGACAAGTTGAATGCTTGAATGCCCCGTGGCATTCAACGTGTTAAAATTCCCGCGAATGGATATACCGAGTGAAACACTTTGAGCGTCAGAAATTTGCACATTGTTTACTATAGTTGCAAAATCTTTTAAATCGAGGTGTAAGCCGCGTCCTCGAAGAAGAACTCGAAGAAGACCTCAAAGAAGAACTCGAGAAAGAACTCGAAGAATATCGAGGGTCGTTTGATCTCTGATGGAAACGTGTGTATAGCCGCAGTGCTGGAGAAACGTCGGACTGTAGCTTGCCCGATACTAAAAATTTGATACGTACTTTAGAGATCGCTTTAGGCGTCATGCCGAAATACGTGGAAACACGGTCCGGAACGTTAACGCGATTACAAAGCGATTTGCAAACTATGTACGTAAATTATGCTCTCGAGGCAGGCGTCCAAGTACTTTCCAAGTTTCGAGCAGCGTCGCGTACTCGAAACGTCGCGTACACCGTCCCGTGATCCGATTAGTCGACCTCTTCATATTCCTCGGCGTGTTTCTTCTTTCCACGTACACCTGTTTCCTGGTTGCCATTAAACCGGCATTTCCTAATATCTCTGACGAGTTTCAACGATGCTTCACCGCGCATCTCGAGAAAGAAAGAGGATTCGTTCATTATGTTGATTCGTCTCACGCGTTGAACTGGGTCGTCGAGCAGATTAACCTTGCGAGTTACACAACTTTTCCAACGCACGACGATACACTTTCAGGAGAGTTTAGAACAAAAGAACACAGAGCAAGGGCAAAAGGGTTCTCGGTCGTGTTCGTTTGGCGTAAACGGTCATCGAACAATCACGAGTTCGTAATCTCATTTACGACGTTCAAAAAAGCTACTTTTCGAGCATTTGCGATTTTCTACGATTTTCCAAAGAACGGTCGTTTACACCTCAATTTTACTAAAGCGGACGAGGAAGCGGTCTGTTTGCAGGACAATTCGATCGGATGGAAAGTCGAATGGTTCGTAAGAAAAACGATCGGCGTCAAATTTTACGATTCTTCGGCTCTACGTGCGTAACGTGATAGAAGCGAGGCTGTAAAAAATGATCCGACAAATCGATCGCGACAGATTGCGGAGGGCTTGCAGATGAAAAATGGGCAACTAGGAATAAGAAAGGAGGAATAGAGAACAGAGAACGATCGGAAAGAGTAACAAAGATCGTTGATGCGTGAGATGTAATCGAGGAGTGAAAATGGCTCGGGGAATAGCTTTCTGCCGGTTCTCTTGTTCGCTCGCGCGTTCTCTAGTTCCGTGGGAATATACGCGATAATGGAAGGCAGAGACGGTCGACGAAATTAATTTGGCGAGATTCGAGGCTGTCACGCGGGGGAAGTAAACGAGAAAACGCGTGCAAATGTAGCGCGGGTGCCGCAACGATTATGCACTTGTGCATTCGTTAAGCCCACTTTATTTAATGATTTCGTGTTCGAATATAGTTACTGAATAACCGCTTACTCGTGATTCTCGACGCTCGTAATAAAGACGATAAATGCATCTGCGCGCGCAAACGCTCGTGTTCTGTCTGTTATCTCGTTCGCTCTTTCGCCGGCGGCTAGACGTCTCGTTTTAGCAATTGAATCGACCTATTTCTCCCTGCGGATCGTTCGATTCTTCGTTAAAAAGGAAAACAAAAGGGAGAAAGGGAGAGGCGTTTAAAAAGGAGAAAAAAGAAGATCTATCGCCGCAAGGTAATCCGTCGGTTTTATTATTAAATACAACACGATGCACGCGGTACGGCGAGAATGTAACGAGACTGGTAAAGAAAAAGAAAAAGACAATAAACCGAAGATCGTAGAAGAAAAGTCCGATAAATACGTTTTTATCGATCTTCTGATTTTTACGTCGCTTTGCGATTAAACGGGAGAATTTTAATGTGACACAATTGAAAAGAAAGACAACCCGTTTGGTCGTGATTACACGGAGAGGGGTTAGGTTGGGGTTAGGTTAGGTAGCAGAAAATAAATCAAACTTGTAGATTTATACAAAATGGGCGATACAAGTGATAGGCAAAATAGGCAAGTCGAGCGATGGCACGGCCAATACCACTGCTGGAAATGCCAATTTTTCCGCCTATCGTTTACCCCCTCGACGCTCTTTGTATAATCACGGCCTTAGGATTCGATGGTACGAGTCTTTTAAAAATAGCTTATTGGTAGTGAGCGAGACGCGTACAGATACAGCTTTGTATACGCTTCTTACCCCTATTTGATTTTAAATTAACGAAACACTACAGGTTTCTATTGAATTTTCGCTACAGGATTTTAACTTACTTATAGAACTTTACGTGCTAGGAGTAAAAAATGTGCCACGATACGGAATACCGAGTCCGGGTCCTATTCCACGCGATTAAACCGACTATCGAGTTATTTTCTCTTTTGCATTTTTTATTCTTCATTTTCATTCGTCCTTTCGTTGCTAAACGCGTCATTTATACCTGAATTGTCGGAGGAACGGGCGAACGAACGAACGAGCGGACCAGTGAACGAAGAACGATCGTTAGACCGATTCCGAGTCGAATAGAGCCGATTCTCGGAAATACATGCGAAATCCTCTCTTCTTTTTTTGCTCCGTTCCTCGCCTCTCAGCTATTTCTTTCTTTTGTTTTCTTTTTTTTTTACGCCAACGATTTTTTGCGCTGCTTGACACGCATTATTATCGCTACTAAACGAGTTTTAGCACGCTAACGAGCTCCAACCACGACGAATCCACTTTCGATAAACACTGAACGCGGTTGCTAGCAAGATCGATATCCGGTTAATGATGTCTCTCGTCGAACGATCGAGAAGCTCGAGAAAAGTAATTAATCGCACATAGGATCGGATCGGAGCGGAGCGAATCGCAACGAGCAGTTCAACGTTTCGCTCGTCTTACCCTGTAAAAACGAATAAACGAGTAATCTCACTCACACTTTTTCCCGCTATTAGATTCAAAATTAGACTACTCGCTAGACTACCGTCCGTCGTTTGACTCAAAACAGGTTACGTACTCTATCCTTTGTATCGTCGAGTGTTCCCGCTCGGAGAAATAAAGCTCGATTTCAACCGGAGGCGAAATTAAACCCTGCCACGGTGGTCGTCGATGACTTACGTTTCCGCTAAATTTCTTGGCAATCGATAAGTATCCATGTGTAATATATACACGATGAAGAAGGACGAAAAGAAGTCGTGGCTTCTTAGAAAAACATCTAAACAGTGACATTCTAAACCAAAGTACCCGCTGGAAATAGAAGTTCGATTGAAGCGTGAAAATTTGAGAACCGCAGCGAGGTTAAAAGACACCTCCTGTTGTCTCACAGAGCCGTCAATCTGTCCCCCCAAAAATCATGGACCTTCGACACCGGGGAGGTGCAGCCCCAAAAATATCCGGTTGCAGTCTGTTGTAAACTACATATGTACAAATATGCTGCTGCACCGACGACTGACAGAGAGCGAGGCGAAAGGGAAAGGGAAAGGGAAGGTGGAAGGGGAAGCAGAAGGAAGGGACGTGGCTATGTCGGTAGAGTCGATAAAGCATTGTGAGAGGATGACTAGGAGGAAGCTGATGGTAGGTGTCAACGATGCAAACATTAGCATACGGTGGATATTGCGCGCACATTAACCTTCGGAAATTGGAAAACACGACGATGAGTTGGAAAAGTACGCACACTCGGTTCCATGGGATGAAATCCGAGATACGGGAAAGTAACGACGAGCCCGGGGTAAACGTAGGTTTATACACAGATCCATGGACATACGATACACTCTTTCGGCCGAAAAGTTTCCCTTCTATTTCTCTAGTGCTGATATCGGTCCACTCTCGACTCTCTCGGTTTTGCCAGCTGCACGCAGCCCATATTTCGGAGTATCCACGTAATCCGAGAAGCAGAACGAAAATCGTTCGACGCTGCACCGTTCTTTCGTCGATTCTAGATCGATTCGAGAGTCTCGGTACATGTGTAGCTAAGTATTAGGTTGTCCGAAAAGTCTTTCTTTTACAGACACGTCTTTTACAACGATGCATCTTTATACAAACACGAAACCTAATCTGTCGAATGTTGCGATCTTTATTTTGATAGAATAAAATCGATCATACGTAATTCGATAAAATAATATAAAACGATAAATGTTGTGTTATTTTTTTATAAAACGAAAGAAACTTTTCGGACAACCTAATATGTACCTACATATGTCTACAGGGTGACTTGTTACTAATAGGAAAAGTAGGAAAAAAAGAAGGGTGCAAAAGTTAAAAACGTAAAGTAACATTTTCTTACGCGGCTTAAGTTTCGTTTTAGAAAAAGTTAACTGCGAATTCTCGATGTCACGAATATGGATCTTACTACAGGTTTAATCTTATTAGGTACAAACTTTCAAAGATATTTCCTTATATCTGCCTTCTTATTTTAAACGTTTCCTATAAAAAATATTCGCGCGCGATCAGCCTATGTAAATCTTTGAAGCATCAAGTTTCCGCAGGAAATGGTGAAACATTAAATACCTAGAAGGATAACGATACGGACTCGGACGATCGGCAAATCTTTTAATCGTAACAAATGTAAATTTTCTCTCGTTAATTAATAAGTCGAGGGAAAGAGATGTTAAATACTTTACGAGAGCGAATGTTAACTAATGTTAAACTAACACCTCTGCCGTGTTTGCGTATTGTATACCGGAGAATATGCAACGAAACCGGAAATTTCGCAAGAATGGGTATAATCACGGCAGAAATTATATGAAACGCTTCACGTTCTGCCAAATAGATGCTTGATTCTTCTCTTCCTATTAAATATCTATGGAATTAAATTTCCTTCGTTACAGGTCGTAATTTACGCATCCTCTTTCACAATTTCCCAATTTTGCTAATAGGATAATCGAATAATCTCATTTGATTGTTTTTACCAAAGTTACTACAACGATATTTATCTCTCGTCTATTACCCGTAATTTCACTCGCTCTGAGTGATACTGATATTAGCTCAATTGTGCAAGAAAAAGTCCAAAGACGCTAAACAAATATACTGAACGAAAGCACTGGATTCGTACGGAAATATTTTATTCTTTGTCTTTAATTTACATTTCCATGTAGAATCATTCCCTTTCTGCTCGTTATCGTCAGTTACAGGACACTTTGTGCGTATACGACGCGCCGTCCCTTTGTCCCAATAAAAACACCATTTCCTACTATCTCTGACACGTTCACGATGCTTTTCTTCGATGATCGTACACGTTGGTACAAGACTTCGTTGATACGCGTGCAAAAAATCTCGTCTAGTTATCATAATTTTCAATTACTTTGAAATACAGTATTCAAATAGTAGCAGATTTTCGCTGCTGTTTCGCTACTTCTTCGGTCATCTGCAGTCCTTTGTCCTTCGAAGCTTGTGTCCGCCTTTATCTATCTATCCTATCCGTCTGTCTGCCTGGCTGTCTGTCTGTCTGTTTGGTTCTAACTGTGCATCACTCACCCTTTATCGCGCTAACGCTTCGAGATCTAATCAACGTCGACCTTAGTCAAGCGATTGTTCCATGTGCGACAGCATCGAATGCGACTGGATCGATAAGGTGCATCATACCAATAATTTTCCTGTATAGTAGGCGAGAACGATACAGTAAGCATGTAAAATCGTTCGGTAATTAAAGTTCGTAAATGTATTGGGAATTTAGAACCGGTTCCTGCTTCGCGGTATATTTACAGAAATTTATCTCCCGCTAAAAGGAACAGATTCTTCTTTTTTTAAGATCCTCGATAGGCTATTGTAAAATAACGACTGAATATTTTTAATCGAACGAAGAAGGAACAAAGATTACGGAAAGAAAATGAAAGATACCTCTGCGTTTCGAATGTTTCGAAAAATGTAATGGATAGAACAAGTTCTAACCTTAAAATTGCGATATATCGATTGCGCTTACTATACCGTTCGATTGTTCGGCGAGTCGATGTTAAAATGTCCGGAAATGGTATTGACGCGACTGGAGAAAGAGGAAATATTCCGGAATAAAAGGAAACGGAGAGAAACAACGAGGAAGCGTGCCGCTTTAAATCGTCGCTTCCGTATCCAATTCGATATTCATCGGCAATTTCAAAATTTCGTGACTAATAATCGTGATAGGAAGCTGCTGCCGCCGCTGTTGCCAGTGGTGGAGGTTGTGGTTGTATTGGTTGTATCGGCGATAGCACTGTTACCAATACTGGTGGCCGTTTAATTAAAATGTCCCGACGAACTTACGGTGGTAACGGTGTTATTACGGTACCAACATGCACCGCACGTGTGTCCAGTGTCCAACAGATCGATAAAAATACACGCACGATCGAACTGCATGCAGTATCGATATATCGAATAACGACTATGTTTTCATGCATGCTGTAAACAATGCCACGACAAGCGAATACTTGATCGCCAGCGATAATTCGGCATTCGGTGTTTCGTTCTCTGTTTCGACCCTTTTCGATACACGCGACTACCGGACCGCTTTTCATCCGAATATCTTGATCAATGTGAAACTAAAAGTAATCGATGTTCACCATCGATCGTAAGTATCGCGATGGAGAGTGAAATTAACCTCAAATATTATTAGGAAATTACTAACCTCGAAGAATTATTACCTCGTTGGACATTTTGAATCAGGATAGGCAGACATTAGCGACATCTCAAGTAAATAAAGAAATCGTTATAATAAAAATACCTTGCGTTAATAAGATTAAATTTTTCTTCCTTTGTGTCCCTTGTCCGTTACCATACACACGGTCTCGCGCACGTACACAGAATAAGGAACGAATGAAAGAACGAAAACGAGGAATAGAAACAGCGTGGGGGTGAGAGGTAGGGAGAAGAAGGGGAGGAGGGGAGAAAACAACGGTGACGAGCGCGAGGGGTAGGTAGGAGGAACTGCCGAGATTCCGACTTTATTGGCGCAAATGGCAATTATCTGGAGTACGAGGAGTGTTCGAAGGAAAGAATTAAAATATTTCCACCGTTCCCAGCTGTCAAGTAATTTTTGCAATTTCATCCTCTACTCTCCGTTCCCCTCTACTCGTCCACCCTCATCGCTATTCTGTAACGAACACTTTACGCGTTTCATCGACGCAATCGAGTCGTTATAACATGCGTCTACTAGCAAACTAATTGGAAATCTTGCGAGTCTCGCGACACCGTTCCACAACGAGACAATTTCTCTTCCCTTTTCCATACGCCGATTACTTACAGTTACTCCGAGAAGTACTTAGTCCAATAACTTACTAACTATATGCTAACAACGACTATAACAAGATTTAACTGTAAAGAGTGATTCACATGACTGAAACAAGTTATGTTTCCTTCTTGATTGAAGTTGGAACAAAATGTTAGAGTAGAAACGGCTATCACGTCCCCTTTTCTTTTTTGTTTTTAATTACGCTATTTTTTCTACTAAGAAAATGTATGTACTTGTTGGATCTTTTCGCTACGACCTTCGCTTAACCCAGATACGTTATTATATCGCCTTAATCATCACTGCCTGAATACTTTTACAAGTAATTTTATCTTAAAATTCGTGTGCCGAACACACGAATCCTCGCCAATCATTCATAACCACTTACGTAACAACTTTGAACATTAACGAAGTTCGCGAGCGCATTCAAGCGAAAGAAAAGATCGAACTCTTCTAACAATAAGTGCTATATATAGTTAGATCCATACGAAAGGTAAAACTTTTACAAGTAATAGAGGCTGCCGTCTGGGATACTTCATTGCCGATATAACATCGAAGGGTAAAGTAAAATTTTCAAAATATCTTGCAAAATCGAAAGACGAAGCGTGATCCTTTTCATCCTTTTACAGAGAGGCTATTCTCGTCTGATAATACGTCCATTCTCCCGACAAGGTAGACGAGAGAGAAGCATGCAGAAGTTGCATCGTGTCGCACGATATGCATTTAATTTAAGTTCCGATATTAAAGCGCGATACGCCCGTTTCCTTCGCCGATCAAATCCATACATCCGGAAAGGTGAGAGCTCCAATTCTCGCTTTATCAAGTACAGAAAGCGACGCCTGCAGCTAACTCCGTTGCGATTCTCAAATTTTTATATTTCGATCTTGCCTCTGCTTTAACGACTAAAAAAGAAGGCTCGATATTCTCGGAGAATCTTTGGACATAGAATTGAAATGAGAAATCAGATACGATAGAAACAAGAAGCCCTTTTATTCAGTTCTTCGCGTTATGGTTATAAGGCAGAATGTTCAACGCTCGTAACGATAACGATCTAACCATCGTTCAACGACGTATTTATCGTTTTATCGAATCTTTAAAACCGATTCGATAGAACGTTCGTAACTTGGATCATTCGAAATTACGTGCAACAGAGAGGAACGCAAGAACGAAAGAAAGAAGAAAAATAATACAGCATCCCCTAGATCGCAACGTGAGCGCTAAAATTAAACGGAACGCATACAAACGTATATGTACGGCAGGGCTAGCAACTTCGATAAACGACGAACGTTGGTAAACACACCTCGGGCCACTGTGTTTCTTGGAAATTTCTTTATCGTCGTGTTTATTTAAAACGTACTTGCTTCACTAGTTCGAATACGATAAGAATAAAAGGTAAGCGCGTCCAGGTATGACCAAAGATACACTTCGTCAGAGGATCCACAATTGTGCTTCTATTTTATCTTACATTCCTACGTGATTGTACGTCATAACATAACGTACATTCTTTTTGATATTAAAACAATAACTGAAACTACAATTACGTAATAATACTTTTCAGACACCTTGCTACGTATTCACTCCCATAACCCTTGTCTATCGTAAAATGCCACATTATCGAAAATATAGGAATAAAAATTATCGTTATCTTCGTCGATTGTCTTCGCTTAACTCTGATATGGTCACAGAATTCTTCATATCTCTGTTTAGTTTCAATCGAAAAATAGTCTCTTAGTATTTTATGAAAATGTTTAGTATAGGATTCAAACAAGAAAGAAATCAACCAAATATTGTCAATAACGATTCTTTCTCGTGTTACAATTTTTGTAACTGATTTTTGAGTTTTTAAACGTTTGGGAATTTTCCAACGATAAAAACATGTTACTCGATCGATAATAATCCAAAGAATAAAAATTTGATACTATGATGTATACTATGTTATTGTACAGAGAGGTTTGAAATATACACATACATTCAATAACTGTGTCGCTCGACAACAGCAATTATCCATGAAAGCACACTCGATAGAATACTCACGCACGCAATATAAAATAAAAGAGAAAATAATACGCGTTGATCTTTTATTCGCGAATGCTAAATCATCTTGTTCTATGAACTCCACTCTTCTCTATCTCCCCTTTTTCAATTTCTCAAGCCGATAGTTTGTATTATCTTATTCGCAATAAATCATCTTCCCTCAATGACAATTATGAAAGTTTATTATTATTATTCGCTAACAATCGTTGTACCATATTTGCCATTACTTATTGACGTGCGCCGTTTTTGAGATTATACTCGAATGGAGTATACCTCCATGTAACAATTTCGAATTAACTAAGTGTGTATACGTCCTTTGGACACAACGTTGTAAATCACCCCTATGAAACTCGCCAAATGTGTATTGTACCGCGAATCTTAAAATCGAACATATAAATAACGAAAAATAGACGAAATGGATCACAGAAAATTGTGCTTACCTTTAAAATGACAAAATCCATGTTTCGCAGGACTGGAGTTGATGACGAGGCGTGCTAATGACGTTTTACAAAGAAAAGCGATGGCAGATGAGAACGTTGAAGTCAAGATTGGTCGGGACGTGCTTGGTTTGGTGTACCAGAGATGAACAACGAAGAGCTCGAAAGAAGGATCAGATAGAATCAAACGGAAACCGAACGAAAGCAATTACGGTGGCGAATCTCCCACTCGACACTTCTTTCCACTTGTTCGAAACAACGAGGAATATCGACGTTGGCACTCACACACGGCACGAAGTGGCTAGATCGTCCTTACTTCGATGATCTAGCATCGTCGTAGCACGCCTCCTCGCGATTCCACGCCACAAATGCAAACGGACCGATTACTCGCATTGCATCGAATGCAACTTTTGCATTTATATGTTGACAAAAAAAAAGAGTGAGAGAGAGAGAGAGAGACAGGCAGACAGACTCTCGAGAACTCACAACTGTACGCGAGAAAAAACGAAAAGCGACGAGGCGCAGAAAAGATTCATATCGTATAGTAACTGCACGTTAAAGCAAACTTGAACTCCGTCTTCGAATAGACGAAAGACAGTCTTCAAACTATCGACGATCTTTAAGTTCAAACACAGAGTTCAACAATTTCTCTCGCTAGGTGTTCCGCGTGACGATAAAGGACCGTTGTTTTGTCGAATCAAACCGTCGTTCTTTACGTCTTTGATGAAATAATTAAAAAATTCTGACGGTTAGTCATCGTTGAATACGCGTGTCTCAGCGTTGCTGACCAGTTCCATTAAAATTAGATTATCTTCGATCAAAGTAAAAATCTATTTTTAAGCATTCGTCGCTCGCGTCGTTTACACTTACCGCTTGAACTCTTCGTTTTGCTGCTATTTCGTTATGGAACGTACGATACGGCAAAAGTGCCGCGAGATGAGACGTCAGGAGGATCACGCGGCATTCACGAAACGATTTTCAGCCCACGCGATGAGCGCGTCGAAAGCGAAGTTTCTACGATGCGATATGATGAGACGAGACGAGACGAGACGAGACGAGACGAGACAAGACGAGACGAGACAAGACGAGACGAGATGAGACGAGATGAGATGAGGTACGATGAGACGCGGCGAGACGAGGCGAGGTAAAAGAAGGCAAACGGCGCGGTGCAACGTTGTAACACGCGAGAAAAATATTCAGCCAACACGCGTGCCGGCTTGGCGTCGACTGAATTCAACG
>NT_176808.1:2148726-2175794 GCF_000188095.3 Bombus impatiens | reverse complement strand
TTCAACGGCAGTCGCGCGCCACGAGTGGGAGGCGTGTCTCGAGTGTACGATGAAAAGAGACCGAGATATACTATCGCGACGGAGAAGGGATGAAGAAAGTGCGAGGCAGAGGGGAGAATAGTTTTCATTGCGTTAGACAGAGACGGGTAAAAGGATGAGCGACCGCCGCGACCGGCCGTCGGAGACCATAGTCACACTGGTTGCAACTGTTAGAGGGAGTTGAACGGCGTGCAGAGGAGTGGAGTGGAGTGGAGTGAAGTGGAGTGGAGCAGAGCGGAGCGCGGCGAAATGGAGTGAAGAGAAAAGGAGAGAAATGGTTTCAGGAGAAACGGACGCGACGGGATTGAACGGAACGGAATGGAATGGAATGAGATACATACATACCTCGACTCGTGAAAACGGACGAATGACACAAAGAGCAAAAGAGAGTTACACAAATGCTGATTATCCAAAACTACCGTTTGCGACGCTACCGTTGCGATAGCGTAGGTATGCACAGACACCGATAGCTCTTCCTTTAACGATACCTATCGTGTGCTTCGTGTTTCTTCTTATGTTTCCGTTCCATTCCATCGAATCTTACAATCGACTTATCACGATTCGTACTAATGTTTCTTTCGTTTAATCAATTTCCGTTTCAATTTTTTCAATGCAACGCTTTTTGATTAGTTGCAACTGGAAACACGGAACCTCGATAAGCGATCTTGTGGATACATAAAAGTTACGTGATAAAAATCATCGTCATATTATATTTAATGGATGTTTATGCATTTATAAAAAATTTTTAAATGCAAAAATGCACAAAATGTAAGGAGGATATAAAAATAGTAAAATGTTCGAAATATGATACTGCTCGTGATATTTAATAAACGCAACAAATCTTTGAGTAGATTCTATATCTTTGCATTCACAAAAATATAAATTTATTCGTTCATTCGTTTACTGTTTGTACGATAAATATACTTCAGTGGTACAATTCTGTGCGCTTTCTATTCTCCCTTCTCTAATCTGTAATATTGTCACGTTTTTGGTCAATCACAAACTCGCGCGTAGTCTTGGCAAGAGACTACAAAATAAATACGTCGCTAGCTTATGAAGAGGTGATCAAATAGAAAATTCATAATCACGATCTTAACAAGAAAAGTTGTATAAAAAGCGACTGAAAAGTTACCAAGTTCCCGCGGCGCCGTCTCGTTTGTAATCCCAACTCTCCAACCCTTCCTCACCGCACTGCTCTCGAAGCCCACTCATAATTACCAAAGTTAATTTGCGAATCGCAATTTAATTGGCCAGTTCTTGAAGGTTCTTTAAACTTTGTCTTTCACGGAATAGGATTTTACGATGGTTCGGTTCAGTTCATTCCCGAAAACAACACAGTGGTTGCGTAAACGAACAAACCGATTTATATGATTGAAAGCAAATGCTATAAAACATAAGAAAAAAAATACTTTTTCATGAAAGAAAAGTTAGTTTCCAAGAAGAAAGGAAATTATTAAAAATTGGTTACCAGCCTGTAACAAAAAGAATAGGTTATACCGAACAACATAGATAGTTACAGCATAGATATAATAGTTCAAACAAATTACAAACAGCACAATACATATGTAGGCAAATATCGAAGCATCTCCAATCTATATATTGTGTATGCAATGGCATACTTTTGCGCATTAGTATACATATAATATACATACGTACATATGAGTGTAGATATACGTATGTCTCCTTTTATCTTCATTTCTGTAAGAAAGGGCAACAACGTTTCGAAAGAAGATACCTCCGACTCATTACCAAGCAACCACGAACGGATGTTCATAGATACGTATGCGAGACAGGGTTAAAGACAGGACAAAAGGGAAGAGAGATGTCGGCTTCCTGAGATTTTACCGTTAGCTGCTCTTGTTGAAACGAAAGAAAGAAAATTCTGCGTGACGGCGAGCCTTTTAATTAGGCTGTCTGTGATCTGCCAAGCATTTTTGCTTTCCTTATTCACCCTTCCCTATTCTTCCTCTTTCTTCTCCTTTCTCCTTTTCTTCATTCTTTTTCTCCTTCCTCAATTTTGTACTCGACTGATTGCGAGTCGATCACACTTCGCGCACCCACTCCTTAGATATGCCACATTTTCAAATATCAATTTCTCATTTAGTTCTTCTTTCTTAAGAAAGAAACAGAAGAAGGATGAAATATAATTCGTTATGTCTCTAATCTTACAATTAGAACATACATAGTATACAACGTAAACGAAAATATCCAACCTAACCACGATAAACAAATCGAACTGCGTTCTCGATAAAGAATACATAATTCTATCGAAACAATACTTGAGAACGTAAAAATAAATTATTTATGTATATAATATAACGTAAATTATATTAATGTATAGATATGTAGATGTAAATACAAATGAAATAACTTTAAATCGTCGCAATCGCGATATACGATCGACGCAACGAAATATGTAATATCTTTTTCTTTAATGATCGAGATATATTAATGATCAATGCACGATATATGATCTGGGTCTCCTTTCTTCTTTGAAAGAAGAGGAAACGGACAATGCAATACCTGTGACTGATACGCGACGGCATGTAATGACATCGAAAATATACTAGTAATTCAAGCGTTTCGTTTATAATCTAAGGAACGTGCTCCCTTTCATTGAGGCCGTGTGGAAATGTGAAATAGGGAAGAGGATTGAGAAAGAGGAAAAGGAAGAGGAGGAGGAGGAATCGGTGTTCATCGACGGGAATTCAAAACGTGCAAAAGAGCGAACGCGTGAGCACGTTTGTAGAGAGTGGTACGAAAGTGATACACATACACACCTATCCGCGATCTCAATAGGCGTCGGGCCAGGAGAATAAATTAACGAGGTGTTTGTCCGCTATCACCACTCTTTTTCCAAGCCGGATTAAAATCACTCTGTCTTTAATAATTATACCGACCGAATACGTTAAATGAGGCGCGCGTCGCGACGTATTTACCACTGTTGCTTTTTGATAATGTTATTTACAGCTGTGATTTACAATAGATCGCCACTGAACCTCGCAATCCACGCGAATTACTTCCTCCCTACATTGTATATACCGTTAAGAAATAAAAGAGATGTAAAATGCGACGTGTGGTAGTAAATTTTATTCGTTACGTTGAAAGAGAAGATGCGTTCACTGAATACGTATAAAGCATAAAAGCAAAACACTGGATATTGCTTTTCGGACCATTATCGGATACTATATCACTACGATCTCGCACTATGTGATAATTGTAAGACTACTATGCGCATATCATATTCGAAATATCAATTAATATTTAAAGGTTAAAAAATACACGTTTTGAAGGGTTGATTAACATTGCTAACATTTAATTAAATTATGTACATTAGGATAATAAAATCTGTTGCAATAAATATTTTTATGATACATGCAAGATTATGAAAAAACATTATTGTTGAAGGTCAGTATTTCTCTTCAAAATAAGAATTATATATCTTTTACGATTATGATACAAGGGAATTTATTTTCTTATTTTTCGACAAGTGTATCGAGTGAAAAGATTGTTAGGAAACATTCACATCATTCACTTCCCAGAAGTAATTTTCTCTAAAACCACTTATCCAAAGAAATGAATATTCATAAAAGGTCGATGAAATCGTGTCATTCGAAATCCTCGGCATTTGATCAAGGTTAAATTGAGATGCAAGATAATTTGAAAATCACAAGAAATTTGGCAGACAGTCAGGACCATGTTGTTGATTCTCATAGTTACTAAAGTATCAATTGTAGATAATGGAGGTTATCAAAGACGCCTCTGTCGCTCAAAATCATAATTAAATAAACATATTTGTCTAGCCTTATATTTGTATCAAATAAATATTCCTGCATTCCATTTATGACGATATATTCAACGTAATAATATTTGTGTAAAGAAAACAAATGTTGAATTTCAGCAAATATATGTTTTTCAAACTAAACAATTTCAAAATTGAGACAACTGCCAAAATGATCTATAACAAGACAAGAGCTCTAATCGCATAAACATATTAGAGTAAAAGCTTAAAATCTTTTTCCTTTATAAATTACAGATTCATTGCACTCTCAAATAGCTCCAACATCCTTTTCATCTCTTTACTAAAAGTTGAGAAAACGAATAAATGTTAGTATGATTACAGAACTGGAATACACAATACAAATGTAAAAACAGATACTCTAATACTCGCATTTGTTCTGCTAGCTTATATACAGGTCCCATTGATTTCGATAATTCTTCGCATTTTGCCATTAACTGATACATCGATTTAATATTGTGATCCACTGCATCGCACGTTTTACAAACAGCATCCCTATATGTTTCTAAACAGCCTACGGTGAGTGCAGATGCCTAAAAGTAACTTTGATGCAAAACCCTTTGAAAACTTAATGAGAGGAAAAATTTTCACAAAGCACAAAAGAAGAAATATAATTGGAAAAGATAATTTACACTATGCAAAATGGCTGCCAAATTTTCTGTTAATGCATCAACAGAGGTGGCCACTTTTCTCGCTTCCATCTCTAATTCATTTAACACATTATGATCAAGAAGAGGCACCTGAGGCGTTAAGGCTTGCCTGTACAAACAAGGAGTAGAACTGCGAGAACCCGGAAAAGATGGAGTTTCTCCCTTTTTTGTTACAGGACTTGACAGTTTAATTTTGTTTTCTAAATCTTCCGCAACAAACAGTACCATATCACCATCTTGCATTACTGTCCCCTCAAGTTGCAAATATCCCATGGCTTTGTGATAACTTGGGGGATCTATATCGTCGTCCTCTATTGGACTAGATTCTCTATTCCTTAAATTTAGCTGGTCTGGTCTACCACCAATTCCGTTCATTTTCTCTAGGCTACCATCTAAAAATTTTGTTCCATCAATATCTGGTGAATCGATCAGCGATCTTAACTCCGAAACGGGTGGAGATGATTGTGAATCGAATGATATTTCCGAATATGACGCTGTCATCTCATGTAGCTGAAATAATTATAGTTAATGTCCCTAGTATTGCCCTTTTCGATCAATCACATTTTGCAATGTAAATAACAGTTTTTTTACACAGGATTCATTAACTCTAACCTTACTCTGTCTTCATCGTAGTCGATAGCTGCATTCTTTTCACTACGTATTGTTGTTCCTTGTTTCGGATATGTTTCCCCTTCCTCTGATTCCATATTTAAAAAACAATTTATTTTTCCAGTCCTTTATAATAAAACAAACGTCCCTTTTATTTGACGTACGTCACAATTGATATAATGGAATAATACTGTCACAATTATCGATCCTTAAGGGACGTTTCTACTAAAACGATAGTTCTTCTAAAACAAATTTCTCTTAAAATTTAAGAAATAAATTTAAATAAAGAAATAATTACACAACTGTTTCAAAAACGTTTCATTAGAGTTACGGTATATTATCTCAATCCTCTATAATAATGAAAACTCGCCTTTAAACGAAAAATTATATTCATTGATATCATATTGATATAAAGATGAATTTTCAGGTTAGTTAATTCATAGCTATATGCTGTCTGTTGTCATTTGTAAGTGTTGAACAACCAATATTTGACTGAAACCGATTAACCGATTAGTTGACTGAAAATTAAGAAAGATTTAATAGCATTTGATATAATGTACCATAATATGTCATCTCATGTTTATATCATTTCCACATTTACCCATAAGTGAATTAAATATGATTTACTCAGCGTACTAAAAGGCAGATATTGTTTATTGATCTAAATCTTTATTTTTCTCTGTTATAACAGATATAAAATGTGTGAAAATTATTTTATAGTTAAAGCAAGATTAAATTGAACTTTATCAAAATCATTTGATGACGATGCATTTTAGAATACCATTATTTTTTATCCTTGTCACCCTTATGAAATGCGTGTTTCCACAAAATGATTTCTTTGATGAAGAACTAATGCTAAAACCATTACCAAGCAATCATGTCTATGCATATTTTCAATTTACTACTGTATGGGAAACCACAAAAGACATAACAACATGTAAGTTACAAGACATAAATTACCAAATATAAAATTCTTTTTTATGCAAGTAGAAGTTAATATTTCAGTTCAACATTCTCATTTATTTCCAAGAGGACTTGGTGAAATTATAAGTCGTCACAATGTAAATGAATTACATCTTACATTAACCAAGGGATTGTGGAATTACCAAAAATGGGGATATCCTTATCATGATGCTGGTCCTGGTGCTGAAATATATTCATGGTTCCACGAAGATGTTAATAAGTAGAGTATCACTTTGAACTCAATAAACACAATGTATTACTCTAAAAATTGTATGAATGATATTAATAACAAAATTATTTTTTATTGTTATAGTGTTGATGATGAGTGGAAAGGTTTAACAAATGCACTAGCTGGCTTATTTTGTGCTTCCTTGAATTTTATTAATCCTGCAAACAGTATGTCTCCAGAATTTACATTCCGTCCTACAGGGGTAGTAGATCACAGTATCAATTCTAGTCATTTACGCTATTCATCATTACCAAAAGAAATAGTTTGCACTGAAAATTTAACACCATTTAAAAAATTATTGCCATGTAATTCTAAGGTATATGTGAAAAATAGAGACTTGTATTTATTTTGTGTAACAGATACTGATATATATGATGTTTTAATAGAAAGGCTTGGCAACCTTATTAAACTCTGCTTATATTCACAACACAAACTATCATTCCATTGGAGTACATTTTCGAGTTATATGCTCAAACACAATCTGCACTAAAACATCATTAGAGTTACGTCAGTCTGTTTCATTGATATATGACACAATAACCGATGTATCACAGGTAAATTTTTAACAAAATTTTGTATGTTATAAGAAATTTCTGGCACTCATATGAATTTTCCTTCAGAATTGGTCAGTTCGAAAATTTTTTGGAATGGGTATTAGAGGAGCATGCCCTCTTGCTACATTAAGCAATGTATATATTGACATATCTAATAATAATACTAATCAAGTTTATGAGTTAATACCTCCTCCAAGTGCGAAGGTCGTTAGTCTTCGAGGAGGACAATTAAATGAAATAGCTGTTTATGACATTAGGTCGCTTTCTTTAAAAGGAATATTTAATATTGAAGTTCTATATAATACTACTTGTACAGCTGGTTTAAATTATCCTTCAATTCTATATGCAAATAGATATGTCATTGGTTTGTAATACTACTTAAATTATAATAGATACATATGTGGGGAGAAATAGCAAAATAAAAATTCTTTTCTGCAGGATATGGACAAGAAAGAGGTAGTTTAGTAACAAAAATTTACAATAATTACTGGCAAACACTCGATATTATTTTATTAGAAAGTATTCCATGGTATTTGCCAGTATATTTACATTCTGTCAAAATAACTTGTGGGGCAAAAAATATTATACCATGTGAGTAGTTGTATTCACATATATCATATATCATTGTATTCATCATAGGCAGTGATATATTCATTGTAATTATTTGTATCTTTTTTGTTTCTGTGATCTTTTCTTTGTTGTCTTAATCTGTTGAAATTTTGTATATAGTGACACAGCGTTATCTACCAGGCAAGGAACGAAAAAGTCCTTACTATTTGGAACTTATTTTACGTTTACCACCACAATCAGTAACTAAATTTTCTATAGAAATGGATTATTCATTTCTTAAGTGGCAAGAATACCCGCCAGATGCAAATCATGGGTTTTACATGGGTCCTGCTATAATCACTGCATTACTTCCAATTGCAAGAAATTATACTGCGTTACCACTCGATGGAAGTACCATAACATCAAGGTTAAAAATGTCTACATTAGTAATTAATATTACAACATATGTATAATATTTAACACTCAAGTTTTGCTAAAGCATAATTAAATTTTCAGTTTCAATGCTTCAAGAGAAGGCTATCTAGTACAGCTAAGAACTGAATCTTTACTAGTTAGTTTACCGACGCCTGATTTTAGTATGCCCTACAACGTAATTTGTTTAGCCTGTACAGCAATTGCCCTAGCATTTGGTCCACTTCATAACATTTCAACTAAAAGATTAGTTTTGAAACGTGTTGAAATGGATTGGAAGGAAAAATTATTATCGTCTTTAATGAAAAAGATCGTTAAATCAAAAAAGAAAGAAGAATGAAAAGTGTAATTTATTATTTGGTTTTAAATATATATGCATATTTAAATAAGACAAAAATTTTTGTTAAAATATAAATGGAAACAAAATACAAATACAATTATCTTGCAATGAGGTACATTAACGAAGTTCATCATAAAGAAAATTAACAATTCATCTCGATTTTATTTATCTTTTCCTTAACTTCTCTTTCTCTATAGTATATAATATATAAAAATGCGTAGGCTTATCTTTTATTATATGACAAATATTATTTGACATTTCCCTTTAATGAAAATACCGAGTTTGTTATTTTACAGTTGAGAGTTTCTTGTAATGATTGACAGTCTACTGCAAATAATAAAACATTATGATGTAACATTATTTTACGCATTTTAAAATCATATAAAAGTGAAATAATAAATATTGTAATAAATGTAACACGCATACAATGAATACTATATACTAAATAATCATTATTTTATGGTGCTGGTCTAAGGATTGGGGATAAATTTGTAAATGTATTTAACATTGTACTATGGTACTTGTCTGTATAATTTTCAACATCGTTATTTAAAATATTATCCGATAGCCACTCGCATTTTCCATGTTCTAACTGAAATTTAGTTGAAGAAAATTTTTCTAAGAATGATTCTGTTACACCTTTGACATCATGAGATAAACAACTCATTGAATCTTTATTTTCGTTCGAAGATGCAGGAGTACATGTATTTTCTTCCTCATCCGAAGAGCATAGATCGATTACTGCAATCGCTTCCGACGGTCTTATACACGATGCGATCTCTTTAATTGAATGAATGGTAGTCGTATTATTTTCGCCAGAAGAACATTTACCTCCAAAATCAATTAATTCTACATTGATAATTTCATTGCCAACTACCTTTTCTACGTTTTCTTTCATCGTGTTTATGTCACTTTCATCACTTGGAGCTTTACGTTTTGAAGGAACGTTTGGTCCTGTTTTTCCTTCATTATGAGTTATCATTTTCTTGTTTACAATAGAAACATTTTGAATAAGACATTGATATTTTGGCTGATTTTGTTTAAAATCATGTATTTGTTCCTGGGTCAATCGATTTAGAATAACAAAAACAGGTCGACAGACAACATACAGTAACTGTGATTGTATGCTCAACACTAAAAAGGAAAAGAACAGTTCTTACATATATCATAGAAAACATATTATAATAACATTTAAAAAACGTAGAAATAAGGGAAACGAAACCCTATGAAACTCCCCCAAAGATTAAGCACTTACTTGGTTTCTTTTTAACAGAATTTACAAATTTATATTGGTGCACATAATCGCATGCCAGTTTATCTCGATTTGGTTTATATGTAACACTCCATTTATCGTTATCAACGTCCGCTTCCAACCACTTTGGTTTAGACGAGCTGTTTAAGACAGGAGCAATGAGATGTCTTTCTATCCTTTCTAGCCTTTCTTGTTGCGTTTCTTCTGTCATTGCCTTGGATCTTTTAGCTAATAATATACCAGCAGGAGAAGAAAAAGGAATAGTCGGACATCTTGTAAAATTTACAAACCCTCTAACACGGCGGGAGGTTCGGCTAATGATATTATTGTTATTATTAACTGTAGCATCATTGTGAATTTCAACTGATTTCGATTCCGATTTCGCTTCTGATTCCGATTTCACCGAACACAAGTGAAAATATTCCAAGAACTGGTTTTGCCTTAATTCAGGCTCTACAATCGACAAGTCCGGAGTTGTAGATCGAGAATTGCTTCCGTTATGTTCTTGTTCATAACATACACTTTCATGTTCCTTTAATATACAAAATTGCTATTAATTTCATTTATGTTTTTTATTAGAATTCATATAAACACACACATTTGATGTGTGTACCTTCATTTTCTCTAGGCCTATAAATTCCGCATCACAATTATCACATAGATAAATATCTCCTGTTGGTGTATGATTCATCATAACGGAATGCTGTTGCTGTTTCGTATAGGAAGAAATTACTCCTCTACAAGATAACAACTTCTTTCGTGGACTTTCACAAGTTCTATCATAATTCTGTAATTAAAATAAAATTTCTTTATTTATTTTTTATAAAGTTTTTAGTATTCTACAAAGCAAAGTAAGATGTGAATACAAGAACAAACCATATTTTCATTGCGAAATGTCACTAATAGCTTGCCAGTACTTTTGTGATACAAACTTGTTGTAGAGTCCCAATTATTAACATATTGTAGATCTTCTTGCGAGTACCGTGCAAGATATGAGCAAAAACGTAAGAGATATTCACTTCTATGGTATGTATAACATCTAAATACTAATTTTTTTAAATTGGCCATCCAGTTCTAAAATATAATGTACATTTTAAAAGTTAAATACTTTACCATTGAGGAAACAATTATATCATTATATTTTTACTCAGATAATTAACTTACATCGTTTACTCTTTTAGGTCTTGTTAAAGGATTTGAAAATTTAACTTCTTTTGGCCACCACCTCGGTTCACTGATCACTTCGTTAGTATCATGGCCCAAGGAGCATTTAACCATGAATGTAACAAAACGTTCTAATTGTGTCTAAAATCAAACATTACCTTTATAATACTTATACTACTAATAATTTATTACAAAATATAAGTTTCATTACCACACGATTACTTAAAATTTATTCTAAATGTATAAGTATAAAAAGTAATATTCTTACCAGAGTAATTTTTTCCAATGACGTTGGATGTCCATTGGCAAATAAAAGCGGAAGATTAGATACCACAGAAGCTTCCTCCAAAGAACTGCTTTCTGTTTCCATAGGATCTGTATCGACCATCACACATTCGTTCATTTCACTGGACACCAGATTTTGAGGTAAACCTACCCCGTATTCTTGTTCTTGCAACATTGAGTATTTCATGTTTTCAAAGCTATCTGCATTATTTTCACTTAAGGTACATTTTCCTTTATAAAGCTGTTTTCCATTTCTGCTTATTCTGCATACAAAAATATTGTCTTGAAAGCTACAGATGTTATTTATTTTGTGAATTAAAATAGCAATGGAAAAAAGTGATGAACATAAAATAATATTATTTATAATTAAAATCTATTCACAAAATCAGGAAACAAATTGATGTATTTATATGTATTGTTCATAATTTTGTTCATACATAAAGTACTGAACAATTTTGTATGCGTACTTCTGACAATTAGAAATTGTGAAAACTAGAAAATAAATGACATGAAGCATTACATGGATCGACTCATCTTGTTTATATTTTATTAATATCTAATTATAATCCAATATAGATGAAAGTTAGATTTTAATGAAATATATCATAAGAATGAAAACCGAACAAAATGAATACAATATACATGTTAAGAGATATAAAAAATTAATTAGTTTTTTAAACAAAAAAAACAAATTTACAGCTAGCAATCGTATACCTTTTCAGACGATCTAAAGATCTTTCTTCCTCCGTATTTTCAGACTGATATTCCACACGATTAAAAATCTTCCTGATCACTGATTTGTAAATTACAATTTGTATGCAATTTAATATATAAGTTGCACAATAACCAGATTATCGAATAATTTTAAGACAAAACTGCTATAATGAAGATACATCCTCGCATTATCTTTGTAATATTTGTTAAAATTTGAAAAAGCTTAAGACGAATACGGATTTAAATGTGCAACCTACGTGTACTTTTGTAAAAGTTAATTTACTATTTAAATTGGCAGATGTGGTGTAAGTGGTAAAAACGACATCTGAATTATAAAACTAGTCTGTACCCCGTTCGATTGAGGTTCGAAAGTGGAAAGGCACGCGTCTTAATACGAATTTACAGATGTATGTATACATGTACTGACAGTTCCCTCCGTGGTTCCCTCCTTGAACAGAATATTTTGCCACGATAAAGCACGGTATAATTCAAGATGGCGGAACGAATCAGCTTAATTCGCGGTGACTAATAATCGTTCGTAAATTATTTTACTTCTCACATGATGCATTCCTTTTTAGGTTTTATTTTACTTTCTTGTTATTTCGATTTTTCTTTTCACTAATGATGCCACATCAACATGTACAACTTTTTCTTACTTAATACAAAAATACCGATAACTGATTTAGGAAGATTTTGAAATTATTGAAATTCCCCATTCATCGGTGGTTGTTCTTCCTCTCTATCGTTTCTGGTCACGATCATATAGGCAGTCACATTCGCTAGGGAAAACCGTCCGTCTTTTGAGTGAAAAATGTTCAAGATGGAGGGCACGAGAAGGTTTCGTTCTGCAAGACAGATAAAATGAGTGGAGTGTCTCTGTCTCTGTCTGAGCATTCATAGAATTTATATATGCACACGTAGTATGTATGCATGTATGTGCATACACAGAACGAGACCTTTTCTTACCCTCCACTTTGACTTTTTTCGACTCAAAAGGCAGACAGTTTCGTCAATGCTTTCGGTATAGAAATATTCAGACCTGTTTATATGACCGTGGTTTCGGTTAGGGTCATTCCAGCTAAATGTAAATATTTGTTAATAATAAACTCGTCAAATATTTTTCCACTATCATTCAATGAGCTACTCAAACGATTCGTAAATTCAAAATTTATGTTATTTATTTAATTGTACAGTATTTTATATCTAAACAAAATTAACGAATAATATACAACGAAAATAACACTATTTTTCAATTTTTCTCTTTAATAAAAATTATTAGCTGAATAAATTTTATGTTAAATATTTAAGATGTACGTATATAAATAAGTATGTTTTTAATATATATGTAAGTGAGTCTCATACCTATACATTATGTACACGTATGTTTCAAAGAGCGCAGTAAATTGAAAAATTATATACTAGCTTTTACGTAAGTTCAAAGAAGAACCAAAAAATTCAATATTAATTTTACATTCAAATCCTTAGATTATGTTAGTGAGGAACTAGTGATTCAACAAATACTTGATGTAAATGTAACCTTTCTGGTGTAACTTGATGTAACATGTAACCAGTATCTGACAGTACCATTAGTCTCTTACGTTTGCCGCTAGAGTGCTGATATCGCAACTAAAGTTGTCTATGATGAATGATGTAAAATTTCGGTATGTACACGTGGTTGTATACGCTTTGTGAATTTTTTACTTATTTTACACTTAAACTTGGTCATTAAATAGTTTTTACAAACTTTTCAAGTGTAAGATTTTTATAAAACGATAAGTTGAGAGAACAACGCAATAATGGCGTTATACAATTTCAAGAAAATCGCGGTTGTACCCACCGCAAAGGTTAGCAACTTTGTTTTTAATTTTCTATTTGGTAATTAATTCAATTGTAGTTCAAATTTCATTTAATAAATATTTCCTTTTGTCTAGGACTTTATTGATATAATTTTATCAAAAACTCAACGCAAAACTCCAACCGTTATACACAAAAATTATAAAATTGCAAGAATACGTGCATTTTATTTGCGTAAAGTGAGATTTACGCAACAAAACTTTCATGACAGATTATCGCAAATTATACAGGAATTTCCTAAGCTAGATGATGTTCATCCATTTTATGCTGATTTAATGAACGTCCTTTATGACAAAGATCATTACAAATTAGCTCTTGGTCAAATAAATATAGCGAGACATTTAATCGATAAGTAAGTATATTGAAATAGTATTTTTTCAATTACCACCGTTTTTCAATGAAGTTCACATATATTGTCAAAATAGTGTAGCCAAGGATTATGCCCGTTTGATGAAATATGGAGACTCTCTATACCGATGTAAACAATTGAAAAAAGCTGCTTTAGGTCGTATGGCAACAATTATGAAAAGGCAAGCAGCAAATCTGGCATATTTGGAGCAAGTTCGTCAGCATTTAGCCCGATTACCTAGTATAGATCCTTATACACGCACTATAATAATATGTGGTTTCCCAAATGTTGGTAAAAGCAGTTTCATTAACAAGGTAATTTAATCTTAATAACTACTAACAGATTATGTATGCATATTATGCACAGGGAACATTATGAACTGTGCTAATTGTTCTATTTAGATAACTCGCGCTGATGTTGAAGTCCAACCATATGCATTTACAACAAAGTCATTATACGTTGGTCATATGGATTATAAATATTTAAGATGGCAAGTGGTTGATACACCTGGAATTCTAGATCATCCACTCGAAGAAAGGAACGTAATAGAAATGCAGGCAATAACTGCACTCGCGCATTTACGAGCAGCTGTACTTTACTTTTGCGATATATCGGAACAATGTGGTCATAGTTTAGACCAACAGGTAAAGTATTGGCTTCATAGCTAACCAAAGTATACATTCTATTCAAGTGTGATTCAACAGTTTTATCTTCTAGGTGAAATTATTTGAATCGATTAAACCTCTGTTTGCTAACAAACCTTTGACAGTTGTGGCAAATAAAGCGGATATTTTGCGTCTGAATGAACTTCCGCCCGAAAAACGAGTTCTTTTAAAGTCGTTGGAGGATAAAGATATCCCAGTGTTGGAAATGAGTACAATTACTGATTTTGGTGTAATGGATGTGAAAATACAAGCGTGTGAACGTTTGTTAGCTTTCCGTGTTGATCAGAAGATAAGAACAAAAAAGGTAAGTTAAATACTTTTTAAACATCTCTTTTGTGTCGCTTTGTAGTAATGTAAAAGCCGTTAAAACATTGGTTCAAGTTCTTGAACGTTTATGACTGCAGGTAGAGGGACTGCTTAATCGTTTACACGTTGCACAACCTGTGCCGAGAGATGATAAAATTCGCGCTCCTTGTATTCCTGAGAGCGTTTTAAGAAAGAGGAAGGAAGGATTAAAGGTAAAACGAAAATTAGAGCGAGAAATAGAGGAAGAAATGGGAGACGATTATGTACTTGATTTGAAGAAGAATTATGACATCGAGGGCGATCAAAAATATGATGTTATTCCAGAGATTTGGGAAGGACACAATATCGCTGATTACATCGATCCAGAAATATTTAATGTTTGTACATATTTATTCGTTTTAAACACGCGTATGACATTTTGCTTTGATAGAACTTTATTTTTACCCTTTACGGTAGAAATTAAATGACCTGGAAAAAGAGGAGCAGCTTCGCGAAGAGGCGGGAATGTACGATTATAAAGTGGCCGAGTTGTCCGAGACGATGCAAGAAATTGTACAAATAGCTAAGCAAATTCGAGAAAAGAAGGCTATTATGAAAGACGAAGCCCGAATACTGAAGGCTTCTACAAAGCCTGTAATGCCGCGCACAGCAGCGGCGAAACTTCGAGACAGATCGGTATCGAAATTGAAAGAACAAATGGAAGACTTGGGTATCGATATGGAAGACACAGAAAATGTGAGTAACGCATCGAAATATAATCAAAATAAATACTAAGAATAACGATATGTAACGGAACGAAATGTGTATAAGATTCGCTTATATGATTATTTGTTTAAATTCCAACAGGCGCACTTTACCAAGACTAGAGGACGTGCAAGGTCTCTATCGCAACCAGCTAGGAAACGTATGCGATTGCAATCCGAGTCTCAGTCAAGAGCTCGAAGTAGTTCAAAACCTGCTCGCGACGAAATGGGTGTAAAGGATTCGACGATGAAGACTAAATTAAAGAACATTGCGCATAAAGCTTTGAAGAAAAAGATCGCGAAGAAGGGATTGAAAGGAGAAGCAGATCGATTTATCGGCACGAAAATGCCAAAACATTTGTTTTCGGGAAAACGAGGTGTTGGAAAAACAGACAGGAGATAGTGGTATTTCGAAATTGTTATTTTCGAAAATCTTTGTCAAATTTTCATTGAATCGATTCATCGAATGATTCATTTCACATGTATTGCGTGAATAAATCGACGTTGCTTTGTAATTACCATAGTATCCGTAAAAGGTTAGTTAAACTCGTTGAAAGATAACGCAACAATGTGAATGAATTGTCTTAGATTGCATAATTTAGTGCCAGTAAAGCGACCTTTGGCTTCGTACGTAGGGTAAGAAACATCGCATTCAGCGAAAGTTTATTGCTGTCGTACGGTGATAACCTTTTACATACTACGGTATTGAAAAGTTTGCCTTATTCGTAGATTCGTATTCCTTCCTGTGTAACCTATATCGAATGTGTCATGTTGTGCAATGCATACTGTCGCTTCATATCATTGTTGCGTTAGAAAATCAAGTAACTCTTTATGCCGGCTGTTGAATGAAACATTTTGTTCAATTAGGATCAGTTATGGGTTATTTGGTTATAAATAAGGAATAAAATTTTATTTTACATCATCGATAGTAGTCGATTAGACAAATACATGTAACGCGAGGTTACGATTATGGTGCGTGATCGAAATTGACTCAGCGAACGATACATGTTCGCGTCACGACATGAGAACGCATTTAAACTTTTGATCGAGGTGCAGCGGGACCATTATAATTTCGGTTATGCGTTTGTACATTTACAACGAAGGCGAAACAGGAGAGTCTTCTGGGTGATAGTCCATAAATGTTATACATATATATAGTTGCAGGAGCATTCGCGAGATTTCCGCCGTGCACAAACTTCGGTTATGCTACCAAGTTTCGATCAAATCCTCTGTACAACATTAACATAATTTCATTGGTAAAAAAAAAAAAATGCACAATCTTTCGTTCGATAATATTTTAGCATGTAAAAAGATGTAACAGTTTTCATCGTTCGATATTTGATCGAACAATAAATTATAAGCAATTAAATTGTTCCGATTAAGACTTCATTTAAGAGTGACACTAATCAAATAATCGAAACATTGCTGTCGCGGTATTTCTTTCTTCTCGTTGTGAATAACTCTATACACTTAATGGTTCTTCAATATCAAAATAGAAAAACAAAGAGAAGAAGGAAAGAAAGAGGAGAAGAGAATATAGAAAATAGTCGAGAAAATAAGACAGAGAAGAGGAAATAAGGCAAAAGAGGATGAAAGTGTGAAATACGATTACTACAAGCAGAAACGCCAGATATCTTTTAGTATCACAGTCAATGCGAAAGCCTGGATCGAGAGCCTGGACTTTCGATGATGTCTCGAGTCGAACCGAATCGAACGTTTATCAGCGATACGATTAAATCTTTCGTCATTCGTTTTACGGAATAACTTTTATCGATCGAAACGTTCGCAAATGTACATGCCAAGCGGACAAGGGGTCAAGCGGAAAAGGAAAGTTTCGCGTGATACGTTAACAGCAAGTGTTTTCGGTATGTCGCGAGTAACGACGAAAAAGTGACACAACCGAACAGTATTCGGACGATTCTTTGGTGAGTCGTCTGCGACTATGAAAACCCTTGTCCTTTCGTCATTCTGTAACCAACGTTTTTAATCGCAGCATTTACTGGTCCGTATCATCGTGTCGTTTCGATCGAACGTGTACATATATATTCTATCGTTCGCTCCCATTCACTCGTTTGTTCGTTCGCTCGTTCGCTGTTCGTTCACATGTACATATACTAATTAGTTGATTGAATTAGACTGTGGTTACAGAGGATGGGTATTCGAACAAACTGACATTCTGACGAAGATACATCCGCCTAATCAAATATGTATATAGATTTTTATGAGTATATTTATATGCATTGCAGTCTTCAGATGTTTCATTCGTTAGAACTCAAGTTCCTTCGAATAAGTATCCACTATAAACATGACCTTAGTTAGCTCTGTTGCTCAGTCGGTCATTTAGCCGATTCGTCCATTCGGGAAGAAAGGACAAGGTATTTTTAGGAACAAGCGCATTCGAGTACTTGAATGTTCTTCCAGTACGAGTTTTTCAACTGAGTAGCATCGTTCTCGTCGAAATAAACGATCATCAACTCGTCGAGCTTACTCGGCGCGCAGCATGGTTTAGGCACTTTTTTTCTATCTTCCTTCCACAGCAGACTTTGCAGAAGGGCGTGATGATGAGCTGGATTGTATCTAGGCGGGCATCGCCCTTTACAGTATCCAGCGTCGAAGGTTTTCGGATAAACGATAAATTCGAAACCTTTCAGGTCTTTAAACATGACGGTAAGCTCGTGTCTGCAACACTTTTTACTCTCGCCTTTGCACTTTGTCCTACGACCTTTGTGCAGAGACATCACATCTTTGGGTGAAGAACGTTTTACTCTGGCACTGCCCGAATACGTCGTGGTGAACACGTTAAGAACCGGCAAAGAAAAGGTACGTGTTACCGGTTCGCTGTCTATCATAAATTCCAGTTCGACTCCTAGGTTCTCGAGCGGCGTCTCGATCCACGAGGAAGCGGCCTGAGTCACGTCGAGTTCGAGCCATCTCGGATTTCGGGAGTCCTGCAGCTGAATTTTTCTACGACCGATTAACTTTCTCGAGCGACGAAATGACGAAATTCGAAGATAGAACAACACCTCCAGCTCGGAACGTTCGGTGTAGTGATCTGTCGTCGGCCCGTGAAGCAGCAGTCGCAGCGTCGCGTGATCCACCGACGTTTGATCCAGATCCTTCTGAGGAATTTCCACGGGAAAGAACAACCAGTGACGATAGGGTTTTTCCTTTTCGCTCGTTCCATCCAGTCGACTCGATTCGTTTCCAGGATACGCTGTAACAATCACGAACGAATAAACATGAACAATTGATACGCGTAACGCGTAACGTTACGTAAGTGAAAACCTTGAATTGTCTTCGATCTTCTATCGCTACATTCCCTCCTCGTTCTCTCGCCTGTTGGTATGTCGACGCTAAATGGAATCCACGATCTCTGCATTCTCAACTACCTGTCTTTTATCTTTCACCTTTTCATTTTTCCCGTCGCGACTATCGACTTAACCTCACGCACGTTAAGAGATTTGACAATGGACGCGAAAATATCGTTAGAACCGCCTATGACCTATGAGAATGGACACGTTCACGCGTATCCGGCTAGAGATCACGAGAACGGCAACTCTCGTCCGTTCCATTTTCATCGGTTAATTAGTGGAATTATTAAATTCCGGGGTAATTCGTTGGTACACGTACGCACGAGTCCTTGTTCGCTTTTTCTTCGCTTCACGGGCGTATCGAATCTTCGATCTCTTTCCGCGTAATGTGGCCCGTACACGATCAATATCGTTCACGATATATTACATTTTCTTTTGCAATTTTATAGAAGTCCGATAGTAACAACTTGTCTTTTGTTTTGAACTTAACTTTCAGAAAAACCGCGTTACTTATGGGATGATTCAATATTATTATCAATATCTAATTCTTATCAATATATAATAAGCTCTAAGTTGTGTTATATCGCATTTACATATTGAAATTTTCGTGGATAAGTGCTAAACAATATTGAGAATATTATGGATTGTACGCAGTCACCTTCATATTAAAGCACGCAACGATCTCATAGAAGAAAGTTGATACCTATAGTTACGATGCAACTTATTCGTTAGATTATTTCGATATATTCGATCTATATTCGATCTCTCCAATTGGAAAATAGATGTTGGGTTTGGTAAGAGAAAACACGGTGGCATTCTTGTAACACAACACCGACGGATTAGCGTCGCGTCACTTAGATCGGCTCGTTCGGTAGCAGTCGTAAAACATCGTGTAATACGAAGCTCGCGTTACGGATCCTAGGAAATAAATCTGTCAGGAATAATCGTAAAAATACGACGAAACAGATTGAGAAAGTTATCTGGGTATGCGTCGTATGTCGGCAACGATATACAACGCGCAACGGTTCGACTCGAACGTTATCTCGACTCGATGTCTCGAAACAGTCCATATTATGTATATGTATAACAAACGATTCGAGATATATTCGGTAATGTTTCTATTTTTCTTGGAATGTTTGAAAAAGATTTTTGAGTCGATTTATTGCTAAAGAAATGATCTGGCCACGATTATCGTAGTAAATATATATCAATAACAGAAATCAATCATGAAAATTCTAACTGTGAAGTAACTCGAAACGAAGTGAAATTCAGGAATTGGTGATATTTCGATATTTCAGTTTGTGTAAGTAATCGAGCAAGCCTGTGTGTTTCCGTCACTGAATGGAAATTCAACGGTTTCTCTGAATATTTGACTCGCACCAATTATAGCTTACCTTGCACCACACTGCTATCTAAAATATTTTAGTCTGTGGGTATATCTTTTATAAATAGTATTTTACGATATTTTTGGCTTAGTTTTCGTAGAATCGGTACGGCTCCATTCGTCTAGAGTCTAGAGTCTGGGTTCGTGACGAAAAACAGTAAGGGTCGGTTTGGTATAAATTACCGGCGATCTGCAATCGATTGTCGAGAGTCACGCGCGAGAGTCGTCGACAAATTGATCTTTCTCGACGATTCGTTCTTATTGCATTCGGAAACTCGTTACTCGGCATTCCGTGGCGATCGGAATTTCTCTTTCATAATAACGCAGATGCTTCTGGCGAGGCCTCTCAAGCGGAATAACGCGAAAACGGAAAAGGAGAAAATAGACCGAAGATACGAGTTGATGGAATCTGATCGAATCGAGATAAACCGAAGTGGAATTACGTTAAGCGAAACGAAGCGTTTTATTTGTAAACTCATTCGCTTTATATCGTGTCATTCCATAAGTAACGTCAGTCATGCTTTGCACTTTGAATTTCTGCGATAAACTGAAACGGTAAATACGTAGTTACTGAAATTTATAATTAATTATTAGGAAGATCGCAAATAACATCAATATAAAAAAGATCAATACCAATGAATCAGAAAATAGGTTTGTTTTACTGTGAGAATGATTAGTAGCATAGAAAACATTGGATAAACTATTTCAAAAGGTTGAAATTGGAAATTATTGCGTTATTCGCTCTATCCTCTAAACTTAGTACCGACAGATGTTCGTTTATTTTGATCACTACAGGATCTAAACAACAATGTAGTTGTAAAATAAACAAGCTATAAGAAATTTAACAAAATAGCGAATCTTAAAGAGGCAACAGAATAAAAAGGACGAAGAAAGTGAAATAGTTAAATATTTAGGGAAAAGCAGATGATACGTTATTTATTCGCAATTACGATGAAATTTACGTTCTTTTAATTTATTTTAAACAAACGTGAAACGACATGTAAAAAAAACAGAAGATGCGTAAATAAGAAAAATTATCATGATATTAACAATCAAAATAAGAAATTGACTTGTCTTTCTCAGTTTATAGGTTAATGCGAAAGATCGATAATCGCGGTTGGTTCGATACGCATCGATTCCAGATACGCCTGGTAAAATCTCGTCGACGTTGCCGAACTGGCGGAAACTAGGATGCTCGATGTTTACACAAGTAGTAATTATAGCGTGGGTATGTATATTTTTTCAGAAAGATCGTAAGATATTTCGCGTTTCCAAAGATCGCCGGTTCTGTTCAACCGATACTAAATTATCAGTGATTCGAGAACGAAGAAGAATGTCCCAATACACTATCGATCAATCGTCATCAATTATCGTTGGTTACCTGTAGCGGGAAACACATGTAGCAACTTCTTGCTTTCAAAAGTTCGCTCGTCGAATGGCGACTGCATTCTCATCAGGTACTCTCTGTGTGCTCTTTCGTATTCGGCTTGACTGACGTTTGCCTGAAAAAAAAGGAAATATGTAAGGATGACTTATTGACCAGCTAACGAACGAACAGTGGTAGGTATGATTTATTTCACAGACAGGATAAAATTTTATTAACATACGAGAAATTAGCGTGAAATGCATAAGAAGATGAGCAAGCGTAGCGAAAGTCAGGTTATGTGGAATGGAAATTCTACAAAAATGAAGCTATGAAAATAGAACGTAGAACTTGATACAATATCGTTTTATTGGAAAATAAGGATATGGGGAGAAATGATTATGAGGATCTCAACGGTCTTACTAACACGCAAGAGTTACATAATTAGTTTAAGGAGTTGTGGACAGCGTACTTCCATTAATCAATTTGGTAAGGGAAATAAAGTCGTTGAATATCGGAGGGATTGCGTGAAAAACGCGATAGAATCTCTGTTGGACACGTAAAGCAAAATTCCGGTGACCTATGGAAAAATTCACCGAATCGTACGCTTTTACGTTTCACTGAAATCGATCTTCAAGCGGGATAATTAGTTTGCGGGCGAGGCACTGATATAGTGTCTGCCATCTTCCCAACGTCGCGGCTCAACAACCTTTCTTCGCTTTGCCTCTCTCTTTCCTCGCCACTCGTCATTCGCCTTCTTTCCCCGTTGCTCGCCGGTCCCCCTTTGTACTTTTTTTCCTATTCTTCAAATCCCTTTGTCGTTCTCGAGCATCGTTGCAATTTTCGAGATCCACTCGAAACACGTCCCTCGCCACTTTACCCTCGCCGTCACTCGTGTTGGTATATAATTTCCATGGTGAGAAAGTCCAGACACGCTAGACGTTTCCGGTAAAATTAGCCAGTTCGCGCGGCTCTAGCTAGCCGCGGTACGCGGGATAACGCACGAGCCGACCAACATAACGCAACGCAACGATTAATAAGTGAAAAGACGTTTAATAAATGAAATGAATTTCACAGATCGCGAGGTTGAAAGGAAGGAGGACACGAGTACTGAAGGATCGTGTCGTTAAGGATGACTCAGCGAGCTATCAGAGCCGTGAGCCGTGTGAAACGGAGACACACGGACGCCTCCGCAATACGTCGAGTAAGTATGGACTCGTTTAACTGGCTGTTTTCTTTAAAGTCGGCTAGTTAGTGGATTCGAGCGAGTTCCGGTTTGTCGAGACGGTGGTCCGTCGCGTCATTCGTGCGTCAAGTATTCGCCAAGGTTTCGAAGTTGCATACTTCGAGGGAAAGATACTCCTCGTCGACCGGAATGTACGACACAAGATCGTTAGTCCGTCAGAAGGACTCGTGTGGCGAATCGTAAATCGATTGAGACACGCGTTTTCGCTCGTTGCGGATTGAAACCGAGACGTCGTTTGCCGACCCCAAGCGAGTTGACTCGTGTGCAACCGCTTGACTGGTTCGAAAGGTCGGTCAGTGTCGGTCATCGATGTCGCGTTCGTTGGTCTTTCGTCTTGGTTTGTAGTTGGACTCGACTGGCGCACGCTTGCTCAATGGCTATCACGAAACTCGAAGATGTTTCTACTTGCAAAGAGGTAGGAGAATGTAAGGAAAAGAGGAGAGGAGAGGAGAGGAGAGGGAATGGGGTAAAGAGAGGATGTGCGAGGAGGGGTAAGAAGATGTAGACACGGTATGACTGCGCGAACTTCGAACACGAACGAAATTGTAGAAAGATCCCGATACATAGTACGTACGTATGGTATGTACATGTTGCTCCAACGAGCGTTGACCGTGCGCCGGAATTCAAAAGGAACAGAATCTAAACGCAACCACGTCGCGTATCACTTTCATCGATAGTCTTGTATTATTTTCTTGGAAAAATACACCGTGGCTAAGGAAATAAGATAGGCCTGTGCAAGCTGTATGAGAAACGGTATGGATCAGATTCGTTGTAAGATATTGCACGAATTATGAATCTTAAGGTTCTTTGAACGACGTAGACAGTGGATCGAACTTATCTTCTGTACGCCGTGGGCCTAAATTCGTAGTACAAATAGAGTTAGGACGACTGAAAATCGGAAATTCGTTTCCGAGAAAATGAAGTATCCGACGCAACTTCGTCATTCTTGGTTTTAGCGATTCACTTTGAAAATAGAATCGTCGACGTAACTTCAACATTGGCGAATGGGTGTAATCGCGTGGTCGGTGCGACGACCGAACGACTGCACGATCCTTTCGCAAGATATAACGTATTTGGGGAAAGAAATCTGGAAACAAGTGTATGTAGGCGCGCAACGAGGGCATAGGTGACGTTGTAGCGAATGCGGACGACCTTGAAGAAACGTTCGCGCAACCACGTACGCTCGTTTGCCTCCCACGCCTACGTCTCGAAGAAAGATCTTTCGCAAGCAACGCACATCGCGTCTAGGTGTATCGACGGACGAGTCAGGCCGCATTCTTCGCGTAACCCTCGCCCCTCTGCCTCGAGGCTCGAGGGCTCGACGAAACACGCGGCGGGAATGCGCGTCATCGTGTTTCAGATTCGAACGTTTCTCATCGAACTCGATTTCGTTCGATGTCGGGCGCGCGTTTGTAACACGTTCGATCGCGAGCCAATGCCATCACGCTCTTCTCCCATAGCTTTCTCTCCAGTATCAACCATAACGACCATGAATCTCGCTGTATCATTCTTTCCTCGAGGTCGAGATGGTCTAACGCGGTGAAAGTCGCGGAAATTTAAGCAGACAGATATCTATTTGCGATTTTCATCTTCCGAGATCGTTAAGTTCGCTCGATTTCATTGTTCATCGAGCAGAATGATCGTTGCGAATCGCGAATCATCCGATTCGATTGGATAAATTTAGACGATCGCCACTTTTCTGCTTCGTAACTCGTTACTTTCGTTTGCAAACGGAATTAACGTTTCCTTCGTATACCGAATTACCTGTCATCGGTGTACAAAAAGTATAAAGTGTACATAGAAATCGCACGAGTATAAAATAGAAATTCGCGTTACTAGAGCCGAAGGAAAAGTCTAATACAATGTTATAGTATATTTGCAACATTACAGAAGCGATCAACGGACAGCGCAATATGCAATCTGCGACGTCGTTTGCTTACAATCGTGTTGAAACTATCTCTGATCACTACGACGAAGTGCTTGCAAATCGATTGCGACGAATGCGAAAGAAAGTTAATTGGACATATTCTATGTTCTCGACGTGGCCGGTTCTTGTCTCGTCGTCCCGTCGTCCCATCGTCGTCTCCTCGTCTCCTCGTCTCTTCTCGTCTCGGATCGACTCTTTCGTCTCGTTAAAAACCAACGAAGCTGGATATAAATGTGAACGATGGACGGGTGGGTACGCGTTAAGTGCGGCGGATCATCGAACGAGGTAAAAGAAGAATGTACGTCTGCGCGCGCACGCAACGAGAAGACCTGAAAACTAGAAAACCAGAAAGATAACTGGTTCTATCTTCCCTTTGGCATCAGAGCTACGTACCTACATGTATGTATATATGTAGGTGCTTGCGTTCGAGACACGCGTACTCTCTCTCACACTTGTCGAGGATGTCCTCGAGTTTCGAGGACGGCCAAGAATCGACGTTCGTTATCGCGTGCGCGCATAACGGCGAACCTACCGGCTATAAAGGCTGCGACAACAGGTGTTCTTTTGCGATGTCGCTCCCGCCACCTCTTCTCCCGCTCTTGTCCTTTTCAAGATCCGGAACGAGACCTCTTTCGATCATCGTCATCGACTAAATCGCCGTTCCTACCTTCCTTCCACTTTCCTACCGAAATCGCCAGTCCAAGTTCCTCCGATTTCACCGATCGTCTCGGATCGCTTGGGAATTTCCGAACGATCGATGCCAACGTTCACGTAACGCTCCGAATTTAGATGGAAACGCGTACGTCTAAAATCGCTCTGCATCTCGTGCTAACCCTCCATCGATCTCGATTCGTCGCCAATTAAATCATCCCGCGGCCATCGAGTTTTTATACCCGAACTTATACTTATTTTTATTGGTCGAATTGCTTCATTCGAATTCGCGTAACTCGATTGATCCAAATGAGACGTCGCTTGCTTTTGCGACAGGAATTAGTTGATTCGATGCGATGTAACTTGTCTCGATAGTCCAACGACCCCGGCAGGTCCGGCAGTTTCATCATAGGCAACGTGCTGCATCTTCATTAGTAGCAGAAAGCCAGGGACCAGATGAAAAAAAGCGAAGAGGAACGAGGGGAGAAGAAGAGTTGAATAGAGTAGAAAAGAAGAGAGCATGGCAGCGGCGGCGTTGTCGTCGTACGCACGTGGACAGCCGGTTCTGCATACCAGCAGGAATGCGCACGTGCTCGTGCATACGTAGCGAAAGTGGGGCAACGCAGACCACCCACGTTCCTCGTCTTCGACTCGCCGTTGTTTACGTACTACTTGCCGCTTGCACCATGTCGTTCCCGCGATTTCTACGGTATACACATAATACCCTTTCGCCGTCGAGTTGCTCCTTTCGATTCGATTCCCTTCCGTTCCCTTTCTTTCCTTTCTCTTGCATTCCCTTCTCTCGCCATCTGTTCCCCTTCTCTGTACCCTCTCTATCTTTTTAGTCCTTTCTTCCTTTTCGTTCATTGTTCGTTACCCTCTGCGAAACTCGACTGCCGCCATTACCGCCACCGCCACCATCGCTACTCTCTGCCTTCTCTACGTCCAGCATTCTTCTATTTCCACCTAGAGTTCCGGCTTCCCTTCACTTTTTCTTTTCACTTTCCAACTGCTTTTCCCATTTTTCTCGTGCTATTTATTATTATTATTGTTATTATTCATTCCATAGACGGGAATAAATTTCCATTAGTGTATAAAAGATTGGTATAAAATATATAAAAGGAAACGCGAGCTCTTCTTGCTTGTCTCGCCTGTTAAATAAATAGAATCTCATAATAACAACAACAATAATAATAGTAACAATTTTCTTCGCTCAAGCAACATTCTCGTTGACATTACGCATTGCTGTATGAATTTTTTACAGACCAACAATTCATTGCCTAATCGGCAAAACTCCAGATGGATCACGCAACTAACGTGTTCCAACGGACGTGTGACGTTGTTACGTGAAACATCGACATGAATATGCATATCTGTGGCCGTTTCCGTATCCGCATCGATATCGAGTGGAACAGAACGAGAGACGAGAGAAGCAAAAGCGAACTGAGAAAGGGAGGAAAAAGGGAAGAGAGAGAAGCAAAAGACTACTCACCTTGGAAGGGTCGGGTATCCTCTTGAGGCCAAGACCTCGCGCGATGCTCCTTCTGATAATATCCAGCTCAGTCTCGTCGAGAACGGTGCTCGTCGTCGGTCGATCCTCTTCTCGGAAAGCGTCCTCGTAGACGTCCTCGAGACCGGTCGAGCGGTCGAGGTCGTGTCGAGGACCGGTTCGAGAGAGCGGACTCTCCCG
>NT_176808.1:2124985-2147686 GCF_000188095.3 Bombus impatiens | reverse complement strand
GCCGCTACTGCCACCACAACCGCCACGATCGTCGTCGCTATTCCAAACAGACGAGAAGATTCGTTGCTTCCGTTCAGCCACCGACGTCGACGACATCGTTCGCATCTCCTTCCCTCGACGATCGTTCGCCGATTTAACGATTCTTTACGCGCTACTTGTCGCCATTCGTTGGAAATTCTCGGACGATATTCCCGAACGATGTCTCTTCTCTTCTCCTTTGTATTCTGCTTGACGATGTCGTCGAACCACCGTCCGGATTTCCGACCTAGAGAAGACTCGAACGACGAATCTCCGAGGCGAATCACCGCGTCATCTCTTCCGGCACCGTCGTCGCCGCCGGTTGCCGTCTCGACCAAGTATCGAGAGTCTGGATCGTCGATCAGCGCCTGGTGTCTGGTCCGACAAATTCCAACCAGGGCTATCGTTCGGCGATCCTTCTTCCTCTTTCGAGCACCGTTCTCCAAGCAACTGGACGCAGTGCCGGTAAACGCGTTTCGGCCGGTCACCTCGATCGGTGCTTCCGATTCAACTTGCGGGACGATCACGCCACAGACTGCGACCCCGCCGATAGGGACCGCGACGAGAGCGCGGCCGGAACTGGCGCCGCTTCGCTCGAGCAACCACACCGATGCCTCTTGCCGCTCGTTGTCACGGGTCACGAGTCGACCAGCCGTTGCCAGCTTTCCCATAGCCGGCTCCTGATCCACGAGTTTAAGCACGATCCACCGGGGTACCTCCTCCCTGGGAAGCACCTCGTCGCTATCGTGCACCGATTCTATATCTAATTTCCTACGCTTCTCTTCTTTCGCCTTCTTTCCTCTCCTTCTTTCCTTCGATCTTTCTCGTCTCTACTGTTATTATCTTCTTTGCGTCGCTTTTCTTACCTTTAACTTTTACTCTTTTGTCAACCATTAAACGCATCGACCAACATGTCAGCCGAGACTCGCGCGAATCTCAACGAATCGGAGAAGACGGTGTTTGGCGATCGACTTGGAAACGAGTACGCAAAGGTCTGCGAGATTTCCAAATCCTACGACAGTGTCCGACCGCTATTCGAACCGTATTCGATTCTTTCACTTTCTTCCACTGTTGCTCTGCCACGCGACGATTCATCCGCTCCTCTTAACGCGTAATGCCAAACAATGCCGACCACGATGGATCCTCCGCTCGTTTGGTTTCTTCTTCCTACGCGACGGTAACGGTGACTGCGACAACGACCACGACGACGACGACGATGACAACGACGACGACGACGTTGACGTGGACGGAATAGAACCGAACGCGGAGAAGGATCGAAGAAAGCGAGAGGAAGGTAAAGGAGACAGTGCCGAGGCGGTCATCTTAAAACACAGGCCGGTCGAACATTTACGATTGTCGACTGATTTTCAATGATTCTAGGCGCCCTTTGCTCCCTGTCTCCCTCTTCTTCGTTGACTCGTCGGAGATATTTAATATCGAATGACACGAGGAACTTCTTATTGGACACGGCCAGGTTGAGACGGAACGGGACGAGAAAATACGACCCGCTCCGTTCGGACGTCGCGCGTCGACTGCCGAATACCGTACTCGGCAACACGCACTCGCGTATATATCCCGTTTACTACTCCCCGCCGGCGCGCCGGCCGGCTGATCGCGCTTCCAATCTCTTGGCGTCCAGTTCGACGTCGTAACCACCGCTGCTGCTGCTGCTATCCTTGCTGTCGTCGTAGCCCCCGTTGACCACATTGTCTCGTGTTCGTCGTCTATCGTTTCCAAGCACCGATCTTTCCTCGATGGAATCTGACAAAATGAGGCACGCGGTGGTTCACCAAAGTTTCCCGATTCTTATCGTTGAAATCTTTCATGTATATACGTTGCACGGGTCACGTGAAACGTTTTAAAGTATCGTTTGCGCTGTAAAGACACGCGACCGTTTCATATTCGAAACTAATCCGAACAAGCATAGGTATACAAATCGGAAAATATTCGTTGCGAATCTTTATTCAATGAGAAATTGGTATACTGCGTGAGTAAAGGGTAGAACAGCTTAAAAGTAACAGAGATACGGAGGTACTTTATTTCCAGACATCGTCGATCGTATCTTACATGGAGTCTCGTTTCGATGTTACGCGCCAATATATCAACGCTATGCGGTATTACGTAGTCGCCAGAATGGAGATTCTGAAAATTGCGTGAAATTAGGACGAACAGGATTATACGAAGTGTACAGGAATTCCTGTCGAGTGGCGGTTCTTATCGGTAACCATCAAAGTTTTACGCGATAAATGCGTCCGTGTGACGGAAGCAAAGGCGGCGCCTAGTCCGTGCTTCTTTATCACCGGAAGGACCGTTAAATAGGACAACGTCAACGAGGAAATCGAGAGACGGTCAGCCAAGAGATTGGAATAATCGCTCGCGAGGTCAAAAGTCGCCTTGAAACGACGAGTGCCTGTTCGTTTTTGTGACGCGAGATATTCGGTCGCGAAACGGTTGATATCCTTTTTTCAAGCCATCCAATCAACGAAATACGTATCTCGATGCAGGGAACGGTTTGCAAACGGAACTGCGATTCGCAACATTGACGCAACTGCTAACCGGTTACGCACGCGACCTCAAAAGTACGGCAGACTACCCTTCGGAGAGTTAAACGCTGCTCGATTTCGGGGAATCGATTGATCGGTGAAATGAATTCGCGCTAGAGGTGCGCGTTCGTGTCCCCCGGGCTCGCACGTTTTTTCGTGGAATGAAAAGTTCGCGTGACCGCGACGCAACGACTGCGTCGCATTTTCGTGGCAGTCGACGCGTCATCCGAGGGATCTCGTCGGAACAACGTTTCAGCCCTCCGTCGATCCAAATCGACGATCCAACGCGAGAGAAAGTTTCCGCGGCCGAATGAAAAAGAGACAGAGAAACAGATAAAATTACTCGCGAATGTACGCACACTTATCCAAACTCCTATTGGACCATCCTCGACTTTGTCAACGCTATCGTTGATAGTCGGATGTCGTTACAGCGCTAATGAAATTTTCAAATATTTCATACAAAACGCACGATATACGATAAGTTGAGATACTTTCACGAGACACTGCATAAAGAAAGGGAGAGGAAGAGAAAGGACGACACGTAACTACATATATAGTTTGTACGAGAATGGTATTTAGTTTGTCCTGTTTAACGCGACATACCGCACCGCGTCGCACGATACCGCGCCTCGCTCCGTCACGTCGCTTCGTGTTTCGCTTCGTTCTACCTCGCATGGCGCGGTACGCTTGCTTAGTCTTACCCCGCCTTGCCTCGTTGCGCCTCGCTAAATGCTCCTACCTCTTCGGTTTACCTCGCGTCACATCGCGTCGCGTTGTTTGTTCTTGGAAACGGCGACCGGCGGACTTGCAAGGTAGAGCATGATTCACGAATACCGGGGACGGCCAGTCCTTCCTGCACGCCCCTCGTGCACGTCCGCCTAGAAAGTCGTGGTCGTTGCCGGTCGTTGCGGCTGTTCCCGCTAATACCCCGTAATATCCCGTAATACGTCGATGACTAAGCCAATTTCGCGAGCAGAGTTCCTTCGACAACGGGCAACCTACGCGCACCATCGCCGTAACGCGCGTCGTTGCGAGTTACGAAGGATTCGCTCTATTTTCGAGGAATCTCTGCCGATGGAAAATCCTGAACTATATAACGCCGATTCTCGGCACCGTTACGCGCTATTCGTTACGAATCGCCTGGAATATTGTTCATTCTTCGTCACTGACAAATCCTTCCAGATGGTATCGTACTGATTATCGTCGTGATTATCGTCGGTGTTCACGTCATCGGTATCGATATTGACATCAGAATCGACAATGGCATTGGCATTGGCACTGATACCAACACGAACGTTGCCGCCTCCGCTCGGATATCCTCAGCCGACACGAGAGCGCCGATGAATCGCGCGTTAAAAATAAAGAAGCCCCATACTGGTGTTTCCCGTTCGCGTCCAACGAACTTGAGAGACGACGCGGCTCGAGACACCAACCGTTCCCAAGACCAAACGAGCGAATGTCCCGCGAATAACCTTCGAAACCGTACTTCCGGATTTTTCTCAACCAAATTCTTTGCCGCTATGTCATCGTAGCGTGTAAAAGACGTAGGAATCCGTTTTAACGATCTCTCTCCTTTCAACCGGCTCTTTCTCTCTCTCTCTTGCTCCCTCCCTTTCTCTCCCTTTCTCTCCCTCTTCTCCTGGTCCAGTCTTTGACCGAATCTTCGAATCGAATCGTTTGAATCTGACGTTCAGTAGCGGGAAACACGTGAACGTTTGAAAAGCGCACCAAGTTAGCGAAGGCTAATCGCACCACGTGGGAACGAAAGAACGCGACGAGCGGGTTAAGCGAATACCATCGTTTGATGGTGCACGATGGGTCTTCTCGAAAGTCGATGCGTTTTCGATTACCACGCATACCCGTGGTTTCTAGAGCTTCCCATACTATCTTTCGCGCACCAAGGATACGGTGCATCGCAGCACGGGGTGCACCAAGGAATTCTCCCTCGACTCGAAATCTTTGCTTTGCAAAGTATCGTTATTCGCTCTGGAATTTCTTCAGCCCGTTTTTCGAACCTTCTACTTAGAAATCGATAACGTAATGTTTAAAACTTCAATGGGAATTGTGTGTTTAAGATTATGCGAAAGTTTAGGACGGTAAGAGTATTAGGCGCTGACGTAAACGGCCCATAGTGTATCGAGCATAGAGGGTTGATTCGTCATCGCTAATAGTAGTATCTGCCAAGATCGTAAAACAAAGAGAGATTTTGCGATTGTATAACGAGAATTCTTTATTCGACGAATATTAAACAAAGACTAGTCGCATAAATTATTATATTATATCGACCACCGAGTCTCGTGCTGACGACTCTTCGTTCCTTTGGAATACGAAATGGTAAAGAGCGGTACTCGATCGAGCGAATCGAAGCAAAGAAATGGCTAAACATATAAGCGGCAAGAGCTAAGGGTAAAACGAAGGGTAAAAAAAGGGTAAGCGCAAGAGGAAACAAAAACGAAAGAAAGAAAAGAAAAGCGTAGTAAACGCAAGAATTTTATGACTGTTCCGGTCGATACGACAATTTCCAGCTTGTCCCAACTTTTCCCTCTTTTTCCCTGTCTTAGTCAGCTCTTTTCTCGGAACTCACGATCGCTGGATTTTCTATTCGATCAACATTAGTCCTACTTTCGCGCCGATCCCTGATCCTATCGATTATACCGCGAACTTTCTTCGAAATTCGAAGCTTGAAAGTCACGAGTCGTATAATCGATGAAAAGGAACGAAACGCGAACACGTCGCTCATCGTTATTCCCCGTTATTCATTCGCTCCTGCACGCTACAATTTTCTCCGTTCTTCCACCGCTTTGCTTAACCGATCCCGTTCTCTTCGACTCGACTCGGCATCGACTACTTCTCTTTCATCGCGCTTTCTTCCAATCGAGTTTCGTCGGGAACGGACAAAAGAGAAGCGGATTGCGTATCAAGCTAGCGACTAAGGGATAAGTACAGTATCGTCCGATCCATTGTACTATCGTTATCGCAAATAGGAAAGCTCGTCGATCGCACGATGCCCGATGGTTGGAAGCAGGTAAACGATAGCCGGTAATCGGTCGCGGACTAATCGTTTGTCCATGCGTAACACGCACGGCGCAAAAATCTAAGATTTCCATTTTCACCATTCTAATACACCTGGGATGTACTTGTCGATCAATTTCTCGTAATAGGGCCACAATTTCTCGATGTCCGGGACTTCGCCGCTCTTGGTGTACAGATCGTATTTACTGAAACGCAATAGTCAAACGGTTAGTCAGAGCGTATCATTCATCTTTCTTCTTTTTATATATATTTTGGAAGACGATAAAATCGACGGTTGCCTGATACGTATTTATCAAAGACACTAAATTATTCGAGAAACTGATATTAACATTCCGCGTATATTATATTCTATCATTTTTTCCTTCTTATTTCTTTTGTTTTTTGTTTCCTTTTTTCGTTAGTTTCAGTCTTTTTGAAGAAAGAAGAGAAACGCGGTGATTGAATATGGATACTCGCTTAAAGTCGTTGATCCACTTCAGCATCTCCATATCTTCGTTGGTGCAAAAGTGCATGTAGTCGCCACCCGCGTGCCATGGATAAAACGAATGATAACGAATCATAGCCAACGCCTGCTTCGGTAGTTTGGTATTGTTGTGCACCAGGACGCGATACAAGTATTCGTCGTGACCCCAGGACATCAGTAACTTGTCGATGCCGCACTTTGGTTTGTACATGCCGTATTTCGTGCTGAAGCGAAACGCGAAAAATGTTTTACCACGATCCTTCTCCGAGGAGTGAACCAATTCTCTTCGATACTTACTTGTATCGAGCGTCTCTACCGTCCGGATTATCTTCGAAGCTAGTTGCCCTGTAGACGATAGAATCGGCCCAAGCGCATCCCACGGGAAACGTGTCACCCACGACTGCCCATTGCGGTTCCCCGTAAAACGCCATTATCTAAATCAGAGGAATTTAGCATTTACTTAAGAGAGAAGTATTTTATTTAAAGAATACGGTCTCAAGTACGAAATAACTAATTCCTTGCCATTTTTTAGCATGGTTTCTAATCTAGAGAAGCTCCAAGTTACGTTACCTTGCCCAAGTCGTGAATCAACCCGGTCAAGTGGTACCAATCCATGTCAGGATGTTCCTTTCTGATAGATTCTGCTGTTTGGAAAGCGTGAACGATATTTGGCAAACTGGTGTCCGGATCGCTCTCGTCCACCAAGTCGTTCAACTTGACCAACGATTCCTTTATAGTCATCTTGGCCTTGTCGAATCGCAGCCATTCTTTCATGCGAGCTGAAATGTAAGAGTCGTAAGATTACGAATACGATTCACCGGATGATTATTCCCTTCTTTTCGTTCCCGTTGTTCGAAATTACTCGTTCGTTATCTATTCGCTACTTGTTTCGGAATAGCTCGCAATTGAAAACTTGATCGGGAAACACGCGACATGAAAACAAAACTTAGGCGCACTTACGATACCGATTATAAATATTAGGACATCCGTTAATGTACAAGTATCTTTTGCTTAGTAATTGAATTAGCTACTACATTTATTTTATTATAAATCCATTATTTCATTCGTATCGCGTGTACTTTATAGTCTAAAACGCTGAACAAAATAAGATAAAGTAAAACTGCATAGAATTTTCCATTGTACGTAACGAATAGGTGTCCTGATACTTACGTCAGTGCACGTACATGCATGTACATTACTATGTATTACTCACACTTTACAAACTCGACGGTTTGATTAGCGTGCATCTTTTCGTAGGTTTGTCGAACTCGCTCCTTCACCGGGTCGGTCGGATCCTCGGAGAAATCCCTGAACTCGCCCTCCAGTTTTCCCGCGTAAACATTCTCTGGTCGATACTTGTCCGAAGGATCCAGGATGGTTTGCCTTTGCGGCTGTGCCTGTCGTCACATATCAATCACACTTAATATTTTTTGTTTTTTCCTCGCTTCCCTCTATTTGTCCTGTGATTTCGAAAACAGTAAACACCGAGGTCGTTGCCTACGTTCCGATCGATGTCAGAGGACTCCTTTGAAAGGAGGATTCGTAATTCAAATTTAGAGCAAAGGAGAAGCACGTTTGCTTCCAAATTTCGTGAAAGTCGATCGTGATTCGTGTTCATCGACGTCGTCTTTTTTTTTCGTAGGGTTTATCGTCCGTTGCACACCGTACACCGTACATCGACAACCGAAAAATTTTGTACCGCAACGAACGACACGGAAGTCAAAAAGGAGACGTCCCGGAGAAAGAGAAATGGAAAATTGCGTTCGATTACCGTGGCGACGATTAAAGATCAAGACGATCGATCATCGAGGCAAATTCGATCGAAGAAGCTAACGATCATCGTTACTACTCGATTCATCGTCTCCTGTTAATACTTACGAGCGTTTTAGCCGACATCTGTCTATGCGGCTATGTTCCAACTGGTATTGAGTATGCAACACCGACTAACTAGTCCCATGCGACCGAGTTAACTTATAAATCTGAGGCAATTCAACCCTTGACCTCTGCTTCATCAAAGTATGGTCACGTGCGTAATGCCCGATACGCGTTATCTCGATCCCATACATTCGTATATGTTTTTAAACAGACGAACCCACAAAATAAAAAGCATTTCGTGGAATTTAGCAATTTTGCAGTAGCGCATTCTACGGATCTCCTCATTTCGAACTCCTCGTCCAATCAATCTATCTATCTCGCTCTTCCATACCGTTCACAGTACCAACCCATCTTTCTGTCTGTGTCTCTCTCTCTCTTCCTTCTTCTCCTCTCCATGCCTCGCGAATAATATTTTCTTTTACTGTCCTTTCGTTGTCAGCGTTCCAGCTTGGAAAGTTTTTAACTTCGCTCACGTAATATTCTGGTGCCATTGATATTCGATTCACTGGATCAACCGATTTTTTGTCGTCATTTTTTCTTAACGTTCTTTTTCACCTTTCACCCGTATCTTTCCCTTTTTGCTGGAATTCGTTTCGCGATGAAACTAAGGATACTAATTCGGATGAAAATCAAAGTGCAGTTTCCTTTCTTTTATCCCATTATTCTCTCTTTTTCGTTCGAGTTCCTGTTACCAAAGAGATATTATTTTGGATGAAAACAAACATTTGCATTTTTCTTGTCTTCTTCCAATTCTCTTTCTTCCTTTCTTTCGTAAGCAAGTCCTTTTACCAAAGGGACGCTATTTTCTTATACTATTTTACTTTAATATACTTCTCCTTCTCTTTTTATCAAACGAGCATCTTCTTATCAAAGGAGCATTATTTTGGACGAAAATAAAAATGTATTTCGCGATTCGAATCGATCCATGACGTTATATAATTAACAAAGCATACAATTGGACGTAATCGCGTGAAAAGCGACGCATAAAGATATCGTGCGGGCTCGTGAATGGCATTCTTTATATTATGATAAAGATGTTTCGAACTGTACCAGGAACGGTACGAAAAAGTCGCGCAACGATATTTTTCTATTGGCTAGTGAAAAGACAGTCTATTTCATCAAGGATTAAGTCTTTCTTGAAATTACAAGGACGAGGAGGAGGACCAGAAGAAAGAGAAAGAGAATGAAGAGGAGGAAGAAGAGGAGAAAAACAGAGGTTACTCTGTTAGCCTGTAACGATATAGACCCTGAATTCTTTTGACTGGAAATCGAAGAAATGAAATTGGTGCTTAACACTTTTGGATTACAAATTAGTACCGAACGATTTACCTCGTGGTACACGTTTCGAATTATCGGGCACTTTCAGTCATTTTCTATCCACTCGTATTCTTCTAACATTGGAAAATATCTCAAGTTCGAAGAAAATACGAAGAAAGTCGTTACTGATACGCGATTTCCTGTTAAACGTTTCCTTAAAATATCAAAAGTCTTTGATTCGTTGAAATCGAAATTGAAATATAAAAGTTTGAGAGCCGCGGCAGGATTAAAAGCAACAACGTTGTTGCTCTCGATAACTACGTTGTTGACTTTTCGAGAAAATACAACGAAAATTGCATTTTGAACGAGTACAGTTGGCACAGTTATGCGACAGCATCGTTAAACAGGTGTTTGTTGGTATTTTATTCTTTGTTTGTTTCGACGGCACACGTGCCTTCTGCGGACGTAGTTCAAGCGACGCGTTCTCGATTTATTAAACTCAATTAAACGACGATTGATTTGGCGCAAAAGGAAATAAATCCTCGGGGCAGTTTATACGCGATCGGTGTTAAATGCATAACACATCGATGCTATTTTCATATCACAAATTATCGAGGAAGAACGACTGGCTTACTTATTTAGCCGATAGAAACGTTCAACGACTATGCAGGGAAGAGGCGAGCAAATGGATGAAGGAGAAGACAAAGAGTGGAAAGAACTCGGAATAGATTACTGTTTGACATCTGTGAATGCTTCTCTCGTAGTAACACTGAATCGATTGATGCCGCGCGTATGCCGAATCATGGAATATTTTAAATCGATAACCTTTGGTATTACGCAAATGATATATTTTCAAATTATCTTAAATATTTTTCATTGAAATATTTAGAAACGGAAAAAAAAGAAAATACGAAGCGAGTTGCCAACAGCGTTTCCGTTTTTCCTTACATCAGACTGACGAAACTGTGACGGCAATCGACGTTTGCCGCGATGACGGCATCTACTTTGACATTCTTTCGCATAATGGCAAACTCTTATTATATAATCGGTTTTATTTTGCTCTTAGCATCTTCGTTCTTTCTCTATCCGCCCTCTTTCCCACTGTTTTTATAATCTACGAAAATTGATGTAAAACAAATTTAGCTCGTTTCGAACGACATTCGATAAATTTCTGTATTCCCGATACGTTTATTCTTATTTACAATTTTTATCGCAACCAGCTCCAAAATATTCGAGTGTAATTTGATTTACGAGTAATCGGGCAAAGGAAAAGCAATAAATAAATTACGGCTGGTCATATACAATCTTGGCAAAACCTTTTTATTCTTCAATCTTTCCTTATTTTCGTTTTTTCTTGGACAGTGGTCGTATTAAAATTATCACCGACACTTTAATTACCGATGTACGCACGAAACTACGTATACATATGTACTCGCATATTCACATCTCGTATGCGTGCACTTATATATACGCATATGTAAATATACACTTGTAAGGTATACATCTCCGCTTGTCGATAATACGCGAATATGAGGACAACACGTTTTCAGGATGAACACGAATCCGAGTACGAGGAGTTGCTTCCCTTTCGTCGCGCACTGTGATGATGTCTTCGAGATGATGTTTGCGACGGTGACCTATGCTTGGACGAAGACTTCTTGCTCTTCTTGGATCTATGCGACCGAGAACTGCTCGGACTGTCGTGGTTGCTGTGACAAACAAACGATTGCGAGAGAAACAGAGGAAGAGAGTATAAAAGAGAGAGCGAAGAAAAGAGATCGATTACAGATAATCGAAGCGGTGGTTTTGGCTGTATTTACGAATAGGCATAGATAAACTGTCACTACGTTGTACGCAGTATTAGACGTGATAATCGATCGAAAAAGTCGCGTACCTTCTGTGAGAACTTTTCTTCTTTTTGTGTTTCTTGTGAAATTTTTGTCTATCTGTGTAACTTCGACTTCCACTTGGACTCCTCGATCGTGGTCTAGATCTTTTACCGGTCAAGTCTGCGCTCTTCAGCCTGTCCATCAAAGAGTTTCCACCGGTGGTCCTTAAGTCGCAAGAGGACTTTGCGTCCTCCAACGACGGCGAGGGGGATGGCGACGGGACGGAGTGCACTTCGTCCGAGTCGTCTTTCCTCGTTCCTACTTGATTCGCGACAGTCGCTACGGTTCCACTACCTTTCGGTAAACCGGAGCTCTGTATTTGACTTAAAAACGCTGCCGCTTTCTTTTTCCTTTCCAATTGAAGCTGCCTCTCTCTCGAAGTAGCAGCCAGTTTGTCACGTGCTGCAGCAACTAGCTTATCCTTAATCCTATCTTCGGCCTGCTTGTGCCTAATCTCCTTTTGACAGTCTTCCAGAATCTCGTCCGTAAGGTCCACCAACTCCTTTTCCTCGTTTTTCCACTTTTTTTCCGACTTCCACGCTCCACTACCATCTTTGTCAACTGAAATCCCGACACTGATTAGCGAATTCTGTTCGTTCGAATCTTGTGGCGAGCTTGGTTTTGAATTTCCATCTTTGCTCTCGGCTTCCATTTCATCGTCACTCTCTTCCAACGGTAGTGCATTTCGCTTTTCAATCACCCCGGTATCCCCGTCCTTTGGCTTTTTTATCGAAAACGAAACTGTCGTCACTTGTTTCACTCCTTCTGTGTTCGACGCCGTCGTCGTCGTCGATGTCGTAGTCGTTTCTTTCATCCTGGGCTCACACTTCTTTTTCGCTTGTATCATCTTCACTCTTTTCTGTACTTCCTCCATTCTTTGTTGCTTCTTCTGCAATTCCTCCAGCTTCTTCTGCTTTTCTTCTTGCGGCTCTTGTTTCTGTAATAGCTCTTCCTCTGTCAATACTTTCGGATTTACCGCACCTTCGTATATTGTCAATTTGTGCGCATAATAACCGTGGTACTGATGCGATAATTCGAGAAAATTGAATCTCGGATCTCCTTTGTTTTTAACGATCGCTTCGAAATCTCTACCGTTCTTCGCCACGTAACTCGCCATTTTATCTATAATTATTTGTACGTCCGCCGGTGGAACGATAAATGAAGGTCTACTTAATTGTTTCTGAGATGTGGATCCGTATGGTACCAATTGTGGCTGTGATTCATTCGTTGTAATTTGTGTCGTCGACATTTCATTCGTAGATGTTAATAAGTTCGGTACAGCCATTTGTAATGGTGATTGTATCTGCCCGTTTGGTCCGTATATTACTGGACCATGAGAGTATTGTACAGGTGTGGCAGCCGTTGTAGCCGTTGCAGTCATCGCAGTAACCGAAGTTGAATAAGGGTTATAATTCTATAAAGAATAACAGAGGGTGCTCGTTACATCGTGTTTCGCTTTAACCATGTTTCTGTTTGTCATATTTTGCGATCCGAATCTCTTACCTGTCCTGGCACAGGATGATAATATCCTGTGCTAGTTGTTGATTGAACCGTGGTTTCGCGATGTAGCGGCGGTGCTTTCGAAGGCGGTGGTTTTCCGGTTATTTTATTTACAAGCATCGAATAAGCACAGTCCGCTGATGGTTTGTACTGTATACTTGGAATACTGGGAGCCTGCAAACAACGACGAATTTGAGATTGATTTGTAGTCGAGCCAAGTTTACGAGAACTGCACGAACATCGAAACACACAATCTACGACTCGTACGTACGAAACGTATTCGGCACAGAACGCAATAACTGCAAGTTAACATACCGCTTCTATTTTAGTTAAGGACGACGCCAAGCTCGGATGAAGATACGGTTCATCGTCTTGATCGGATGATCCTTCTTCGTGTTCTATCATTAAAAAGAATACAAGTTAATAAAACGTTCAGTTGTATACCGGCTTACTAATACTTCCTATGAGTTATAGAGATTAACATGGATTAACAAATGTAACATAGAAATACTTACAGATGGAAAAGCTAAGTAGAATCAAAGTAGATGTGGGTAAATAAATCCTGCTTTAAATCTCTTGGATTATTTTAACACGACATAATAATGTCAACATTTGAGAATGTTGCGATAAGATGATCTCTTAAATAAAACAATATGCGTACCGGATTCTTCTTTCTCCGGCTGCTTTTCAGGATTATACTTTCCAGTCTTGATCGCATCCAGTATATATCTATAATATTGATGAAGTCGTCCGTCTATCGACAAGAAGGAAAATTGTGGATTATTCGCCTGCTTCGCTTTAATTAGAATCTCCATTTGGCCGCCTTGACGACTTATAAATAGCGCCGTTTTTGTTATGATGGCATTCAATTTTTGTGTTTCTGGCTGTTAAGAAGCAACAACAATAACAATAAGCATGATGAACAGAAATATGAATTATATATATAAACACATCTATTGCTGTTTGTTTACCAACCAGTGAAATACCCTCTGGAATTTCCAAATCAGGCGGTGGAACGAAAGTTTGATCCTCCTCCTGGGAACCCTCAGACTGTTTTGGACTTTGTGAATCATCGCACGCGATCTTTGATCCGTTCCCTTCCTCGTTGTAGTCATATGCTACTTGAGTGTATGTGTTCTCTGAATCCAGAGCTTGATGTAGCCTCTTTATTTCTTCCTCTGAAAGACGACCATATATATTTTGTTGTTGATTTCATGCACTAATAGTAAATACGAGTGTACCATATACGCGATCCACTTACCATGATGTACAGCATCTTCCATTTCATTATTGTAGAGAGACCGATACCGCTCTTCGTCGCATAATTGCTCCACTTTCAGTTCATCCTCGGTCAGGATCGTTCGATGATCGAAACCACCTGTCGGTGGTTCGTATATCCGTAAGTCCCCCAGAGCACCTCGTCCATCGTACCTATACACATACATAAATTGATTTAAACGTAGAAGAGATGTTATGTGTTTCAGATAGCAATTTGCTCGATTGCGGCATCTGAAAATTGTGTCACGAAGCAAACCCTGTTTCAGTCAACCTCAAAATTTCTCTGAAATAGAATATAGTTATACCACACACGTCCCGTTTATATCACTTTACAAAATAATAACGACAACAATTCGATTTCAAATGCTCTATTCATTCGAACTATTTGTTACTATTTATAGATATCGCGGAAACTTCCGTAATCAATCCAAAAAGTTGTGTAAAAGCTATTACTCTTTTTTACTTATTATTAGCGGACAACGAATGACATTACGCTAGAGTTTCTCTTGTTTCGCGAATATAATCGTTTGCATTGAGCATCGTTCGATTCGATCTTGTACAGATCCAGAAGCAGAGGCGAATAACAGGAACCGCGTTGTGCGTCTATGTAGGAAGATACACTCGATTCTAGAACGCTAAAATACATACCATGCTGAACGATTATAGTACCTACAATCGTCAGCTGCCGTTTGTCTCTCTACGCTGTGTCTCACCTTGCTGCTGCGCCGTCGGTCAGCCACAAAACACCAACGTGATGAGACCACGTTGCTCTACGGCCGTGCAAAGCGCGTATATATCGCGCTTCCACACCGCCTGTTCACAGCCAAGACACCTGCAGAAACCTTAAACAGTCTCCAGATTGCTTATCCGTACGTTAACCGTTTATCGTTGAATTTTTCCAACTGCTGCACTTTGCTTAGTTTCGATTGATATCATTCTTCTAAAGGTTACATGTACGGTGCATTTATGCAAGAATAAATATCCTAGATGATAAATTTGTCTAGGTTAGGGAAACGGACCTGTCTATTTTCAATGTGCTATCGCCCATCCATGGTATCAAATGCTTTCCTTGATCAATCATTTTCGCCTTGTCATCATCTCGAAATAATTTGCAGCTATATCCAAACACCAACAGCTCCTGCGGTTCCTCTTCTCCATTTTTTTTACGCAGAATCCCCGAATCTACCATCCAACGCTGACTTTTCGATGTCGCCATTTTCTATCCACTGATACTACTTGCGTTCCACCTTGTACATTGTACATGCCAAGAAATAGCTAATAAACACGAAGTTGGCTGCGAGATTAGAACGTTGCCCAAACGTACCATCATAATTTTCAACTCTTTCGTCCTTAAATCTGAAGACCTGTGGCTCTCTTTAGCGTGAATATATTGCATGATGCAACAGCGTATCCGAGGCAACGAATAGAAATTATTTAACAAATTTATTAACTAAATGTCAAAATTATTTGTCAGTAATAAGTGTGATCACTCACAAATTTCGTATTTACTTTCTTTACCATAGGAAAGAATATTGCCAAGGCATAAATCGCCCGCTTTCTAATATTGTAAACTCCAATCAAATTTCCTTCACTGTACATATGTACATTGTATTTACGTATTTATTAAATATGTATATACCATGATCATTTTAATAGATCTCAATATTCGTATACCGAAACTTTGAGAAAACCGTCTGAAAATTGAGTCATGAAAATCAACTTTTGTTTTTCATGTTGATTTTTTACGATTCAATTTTTGGACGATTTTCCCGAGTGTCGAAACCTGTTTATGGGTTAGTGGTAGGGTACACACAATGGGAGAAATACAGCTTAGAGATGTAAACGTCTTAAGTTATACTATCAAATAACAATAGTGATTAATTATAATGAGACCTATAATCGCATACAGTAGAAATTTTCCAATAGAAATCAAGATTAAAATATATGTGTATATATATATATATATATATATGTACATATGTATATTTATCATTGCCTATGTTCATGATATTTGTATATCTCAATGCGGCCCTGACTGAGTATTGGTTTTCCTATTTTCTCAAATTTCTGATAATTCGTACGAACATATTATTTTTAGCGTCCTATATTTCTTCCATTGATTATAATATCTAATTTACTCATGGACAAGTTACTAGATCGAAACATAAATAAATAAAATGAATAATATTTTGTTTTCGTGTTCAAACTTTCTATTACATCGACAAATTCATCGATTTCTCTCTTAAAGCGTTTTAATTTCTCAAGTCTATTCCAAATTACATGATCAGTGTATTAGCATGACTTATATATATATAGCATATGATACAAATAATACTTGATTCTATGTACCAACATAATTAATCACGATTCAATTATGTGATGATCTGCGATTCTAATAGACGAGTTATGAACTATAATTAAGGGTTGATAACGTTTTGTAAAAATCAATGAACAGATATCGTTAGAAAATTAGATATATTTACGTTTTGTAAAATGATAGCACACTGGTACCTGTTTCTTTGATATTAATTTTAAATTGAGATTCGTGTTTGTTTTCAGAATAAAATTATTGTGAAGTAATAACAATTATTTTGTCGAAAAATCGGTATACGGATCGTTTGCGTAACAATTACACATATTATAGTATAATTTCACAGAATATATTTGCAATAGAATCGTATAAAAATAAAATGCAAATTGTTCATGGATAGTAACTAGTTCAGCAAAAGTATGGAATGTAGGTATCTCATGACCGTACATACGTTACACAATCGTTGGTATAAAACGATATTGGTCATCCCGGAAGGCATGTCATAATCGTTAAGTCATTGTTCATTGTATCGCGTATTATAATAGTTTATAATACTGGCATGTACAATATTTTTCTATTGTACGTTTTGTTCATCTGAGTAATGTCATTATTTCATTCATGTCTTTTCTTTATAGAAAAAAATGAATTGTTTTAAATAATACACTGCGCATACGATTTTTAAAATACCATTTCTTCAGTTATATAAAAATTCAAATTCGATATATCTCAGATTTACACAGAGTACATATATTTATACGATAAACGCGCTTTTTCGTATACACCTTCGAATTCTAATTATTTTATTTTATTTCTTTCTGGAACGCATCTTAAGTACAGCTATTTTCTGCTTTGTTTTTCTTTTAGAAGAAAGAAAAAACTTTTGATACGAATTGAATCACGTACTTTAGTAATTAAACGTGCTGTTTACTTGATGGGGATTCCTGTTGAAACATTATTTTCACATGTCTACCGGTGAAAGCGTATCGAGATTATCAATACATGTTTGAATAATACGCTGTTAATTTTTTTTATCGCTTTTTACATCGTGGGAAGGGCGTATCTTGTTCACATATATACCACTGCGTAACGAAATGATAGATTAGGTAATCGTATTAAATCACTCCGCGTTATATCCAAACAAAGAGCTTTGTGAAAAGTATTTGATCGGAGAAAATAGTTTTAAATCCTCGATCTTCTTATGATAAATACTTAGATATTACTCGAAATGATCGCGCAATTGTGCATGTAGGAAGCTTCTATTTCTCGTATATTCATAAATGTTAAAATATTAAGTATATTATGAGTACTGTTGTTTGATTGTGATGTTTGAGTATTATAAATATTAGATAGTTCATGCATGAAACTACGAGTCATTCATTCACGTACAATTATTTAGAGAAACAGTTCAAGACTCATCACTATGACGAGGCGCAAAAGTACATTACGTATCAAGTATGCAATATGAAATCATGATTTCTGTTCTTAATTGATTTGGAAAGGGAAAAGAAAAAAAAAAAGAAGAGAAATAAATGTTACAAATTGATTTAACACAGTCTAACAGATTTCATACTGCAATAAATGACTAACATTATTTGTCATGTGACTTGGAAATCTCAAACATCTACTGTAGTTTTCAAGCTTTCATAGTGATAGGATATCATATTATTGATTTTTTCGGAGTAATTGTGTTGCAAAATAAAAAAATCAATGATATAATATCTACTATCTTATCGAATATTTATCATTTACATTTGCTTTTGCCGTCGAGTAATTTTTTCCAAAGATCAAATTGCTCGCTATACTTGACCATGTGAATACTTATACCTCGTTGAACATTACACGCACTATACGATATTTTTTTATTTAAAAATTCATTAGCATGCGTCCTTTTGATACCCAGTTTATTTGCAACTATACCAGTCACAAAAACATCTTCTAGTTTAAGATATGTTTGGTCTAACGCAGCATCATACAGCTTACGTATGATATCGCTGGATAAAAGATACGCTGGTCCGGTGGTGAAGTCAGGGAAGATGGCATGTTTAAACTGTGCTTGAGATACATAATACTTGCTTTTTTTGTTCCTAATTGGTTTCCATTTTTTGGCTAGTCTGCCAAATATTACGTTCTTCTCTTTTGCATGTTTAATCGTGAAAGCTTGCAAACGTGGAACATTAATAAACATGTCGTCATCAGTCTTTAAAAGAAATTTAACCTTGGAACAATAACTATCTACCCATTCGAGAGTAGAAATTGTTTTAAGCGTCAAATTAGAATATGAATCTAGAAATTTCCCGCGTATTACGTCGTTGTAAGTTTTTTGTTCCTTTCTCAAAATTGTTTCCACTTTGGAGTCCATAGTTGCACCTAACATAAACAAAATACTAATATCGCTTCTCTGACCAAAATGACCCCATGTTTGTCGTATTGCCATTCTGGCTTCTAGATGAGTTGGTGCAGACATTATTATTATTACCAGATCCATTTCTTTACCAAAATTTGGACATTTCTCTGGTATTGGTACCATATGGCCAGCTTCATAAATAGCACGTGCAGAGTATTCATTGGGAAGCACAGAGACTGCTTTGGTCTCGTTGATAACCTTGTCCATCTGCGTAGGTGGTTTTTCACTGCTTTGCTTGGAAACAACGATTGATACGTTCGCAGTTTGAGAACTAGAAGATGTTGACTGTGTAGTAATCAGAGCATTCGAAAGATTAGCATTTTGTACACTGTAAGGATCAATGACAGATAATTCTGGAGAGTCATTTTTAGACAAAGTTCCTATATGAATCTCTATGCTGGTGTTTGATCGTTGCTTGTAAATCTCCAGAGATGCAGGTCGACCTAAATAGAATATAAAATTTCTTAAAACATGTAGACGCATATTCAACTGTTATCCAACGATTACAAATAGTTGATCCAACTATTATCAATAGCAATAAATGTTAAAATCATTTCGTAATCCTATGTGAGCGAAATATTATTTAATATTAGCAAAGAATCAATACTTACAAATGTTTCGTGGTACAGTATATTGAGGAACATCGTAGAGAGTCGTACGATAATACGCGTAGAAAGTCAAACAGATCAATCCTAGAATAAGGGTTCGCAAAGAGCGACTACGAAGATGTAGTAATTGACACACGGCGATCATTTTTATTGCCCGTTTATTCCGCTTGTTTTCTTTAAAACGAATCCTTCTTCTTCATCTACATCGTCGTGATATTCAATCCACTACAAACAATAATTCGTTCGTCAGAAATTTTCCATCGTAGTGGCGAGTTCAGCGAAACAAATTGACAAGTATTTAGATAAATAGATTATCCTCATATTGTTTCGTTTGAAATTATTATAAGAGTAACATGTCGATCTTCCTCCGAGTTTTCTTTTATGGTACTAAACATGTTTAGAACAGATGGTCGGTACAACAACAGTTCAAATCTTCTTTGTAATCTTCATATCCTTAAACCATTCTTTAACCAAGGTACGTCAATTTCCGATGCGTTACCATGTATTAATACGCACAGTTTTTTTAATACTATCCAGCAAAAAATAGACAAGTATATTTATACAGAGGAATTTACGTAACTTTCATATTCGCTGGACGAAGGAATCGTTTTGAGTATATGAAAGTCTGACTACTATTCCGAAGTTCCGAATGTTCTATATACTATAGAAGTCTGTGGTTCCGATCCAAGATCCAAGTAAATACACGGTCCTGTCCAGACGAGTATGCAGCACAGACTTCTCATCTTATAGCACTTCGTGAATCATGTCCCATGTTCTGAAATACCGATCGTGTAAAAAATCGGACTGTTTCTTACGCCCTCTGCGATTTACAGCGGTAAGTGTAGGAATTACATTCAATACAATTACTAAAGTTGATAAAGTCGCAGACAAGTGCTAAAGGAGTAAAGCGTACACGACTAAAAGTCCGATAAGAATACCCCTCTCGTTACACGGTACACGTGATTAGACGATTACACCAGGGATGATATATGTACATACAATATGTACATATATATTACATTGCATCTTAGAATATTCAATGATTTAACGATAGCAGTTTTTCTTACTTTATTTAAGCACGATCTCATTAAATACAGCGTGAGATACGTAACTGGAACCACTTGGATTACTATATAAATAACGATTTCAATGAAAAATATTTCAGATAGAAGTTGAATGGTTTCAAGGAAGGCGTAATTAGTTTCTGATAATTATTATTAATATTATTATTGTTGCTATTACAGCAGTTTGTCCTTATTGCACTGATATCGATGATTTCTGAATATATCATTGGGGCACGATTCTGAACAACTTTTTCTTATTCTGCCGCTCGGTCTTAGTTTTCAAAATATTTGTAAAAAACTGTCGGTACCAATCAGTGAATTCTGTCTATAATTGTGGGTCCGTGACGGATCAAATGACATCTAACCCAAACCTAATTTATATTTTTTGTTCATAGTTTATAGTTTTCTTGTTCATAGTTTTCTTTCATCTTCGTTATTATTATATCGATATTTGTCATATCGATCACATCGGATTTTCGATCATTAATTATAATTGACATCCTATCGAAAATCGTAAAATTCGTTTCTCGAATAATACACCTATCGAATAGTCGTATTTCCTTTTTTCCCTCTGAGATGTCGTTGTTGTCACTCACGCACTTTCATTCAATCGTTCGTTCCTCGAAAAGCGGGAAAATGATAAATCAATCGGATAATAATCTTCCGAGTACCGATTTTTATTCGTACAGTTTGATATGGTAAATTTGAGAAATCGACCGATCTTTTAAAGTTAGATGTAGTCGTGCTGATAAAGAATAACCATAATATCACGAGGTATTAGGAAATGAGAGAGTAAAAGGTAAGACAGATGAAAAGCGGAAATAATGAACTAAAAAAGAATTAAATTCAAAGATAGAATAAAATAAATATAAAATAAAATATCTTGCAATGTTTCTTTACGAATTTAAAATTGCAGCTGGTGCGAAATACGAGCGATTGATCGATAACCTATTTTTCCATAGTTGGCAGAGTGCCAGATTTCAAGTGAATACGCTGACTCTGAGAAGGCAAATGGCGTAACTTCATCCTAGGTCACGAATGTTTTCATGTTTACTGGACTAGCGAAATTAATAACGAGACCTCGATAAAATCGTTGAATTGTTCCGCTGTAACTAAGTTATTACAGCACTTCTAATTTACTTGATTAAATATCGATCTACAATAATCTGCATATACATATGTGTTCCTACCAGAAGCAGAAGCGAACCTAGTGACAACCACGTATACGTATGTTTAAGCGTAATGTATATCAGAGAATTGTTTTCATTATTCGCATTCATTGGCATTATTTGAATAAAACATTATTTTCTTTGGTACGTTTCTAGTCCAACACAGTTTCATTTTGGTTGGCAACGACAATTGTTCGAAAGACGAGTTTACAATGTAAGCGTTTTACGTTCATTTACGCGAAATGTGTTAGATTAGGATAGAGCTAGGATATATTGACTCGTAACGTGTCGTAAACAGACGCGTCGTTTCTATCTCGAATTTAAAGTATTTCGAAGCATCTAGATTCTGGATACTAGACTCTAGACTCTAGATTCTAGAGAGAAGTCACTTGACCTTAAAAACTCAGCAAGCGAGTTGGTCGTTAGCAAGTGGTTGAACATTTTTCCACCACATAGTGGTGGAACATTTCTTCATTAAAATTACGTGAAACTTTTGTTTCCTTGCAAAACGGAGGGTTCGTTAAGAACAAAACTATGAAGTTATTGCTTCGCATACGTTGATAATCTAACCTAGTAATCGATAAGCGAATAATGTAAAAAATCAGAGGCGAGGTGAGAATTACAAAACGTTAACGAAAAGGTAGAATAAGAAGGAAGAATTAACTACATATTAGAGTATGTTTAAGCGCAGATATAAAGTATCGATATGAAAAGAGAAGTAGTAACGCCGGATGGCCGGCAACGTTGACAATCGCGCGCACCCAATCGATGGCCCACTGCCAATCGTTTCTGCCTACAGCCTGTCTTTCTTACTTTCTCTTTACCTCTCTTTTTAACCCTCTTCTTCGACACACCCCATTCTCCATGTTGTCCTTCCGTTCTCAAACTCGACGTAGTTTATGCTTCTACTTCATCTTTACCAACTTACTTCGTGTAATTATTTTCATAAAAAATTTTTCTTCCTTCTTATCTTCTTTACCTCAAATTTGATTTTTAAAATACGTTCGTTTATCTTTACAATCATATTTCTTTATCTTTTTTGGCCTTTTTATTAGAGGAAGACGTGTAACACTTCATTACGCATAGCAATCCACTTAGTATTTACTTTCATCGTTAGTTTTTTTATACTTTTGAATATTTTGCTTGCAACACATTTCATTTTTAGTTTCACATACTTCTGGGTATTTATGTCTCTTTTCTTATTATCAATCCGTTGTTTCGTCTGCTTTACGACAGTTTGTCTTTATCTTTCGGAGTGTTTCCATAATGGTGTGGAAGCCGCGTCGGCG
>NT_176808.1:2091132-2124407 GCF_000188095.3 Bombus impatiens | reverse complement strand
CGGCGTCGGCGTCGGCGTCGGCGTCGGTGTCGGTATCGGCGTCGGCGCTATGATCTCGGTGGTTAGTTAGTAGACGAACGAAGGCGGTCGAGTACGTTGAGGTACGTCACGTTCGTTGAGAGTTCGTCCCGTTCACTCTCTTTAACCTTCGTTCACGCTTGTCGATATCGGTCGATGTTTGTACGATAGCCGGTGTATTAAAGGAAATCAGCTATCCTTCCTTTTTCTCTTGCCAATAGATCGCAGTGTCGCGTTACGGGTACGCATTACGAAAATTCATCCAATATATTCGCGACACGAAGGAAGACCTCGGAGTGGATTGCAGCGTGATAGCATGAACACAGGATGATCTGCCGATATTCAGGGTCATTGTGGCCGCGTATCGCTTGAAAAAAAAGAGGTTGGTTTCAGTGGGTTCGCAATAACGATCGCGAAAGCTGTGACACGTGCGCATGCACGAAAGAGAACGAGAGTGCGAAAGAGCAAACGAGAATACGAACACGAGCGAGCTTGTGCGCTAGTAAGCGAAACAGGAAAAGAGATAAATACATAGCCAGATAGGTGGATATATAGGTATACATAGAGAGAAAAAATCATTCCAACAAGTAGATTCGTTTCCAAAGTCCTCTATGTACCGTGACACACCCAACGAACACCGTACGACGGTACATTCTTCCAATTCGTTTTCGTGTTTCGCATTAAATCAATAGATAACGTTCGCGCCGAAACGTCTGACTTCAACTTGGTTTAGCTATGCGGTTGTCTATGTGGTACACGAATGTTAAAACAGGTTTTGATAGAACGTAGCAGAAACGCACTTAACAACGACGATAAACATCTGAATCGACGGAAGGATATGCAGGCAAAGGATACGCGGCGATAACGAAGCATATCGCTGCCGGTAGTTGCGCGCGTTTCTATTCGTCGGTTGAAACGGGAGTGTCGGTAACTAGTATATCCTGTAGTATAGTATAAGCGTATTACCCTGTATCGATGCAAATTACTTTCTCGAAACGAGCGTTCGTTGATTCACGTTGTTATCTCGACTTTGCCTGGATAAAAAATATCGGAGGAGCAACGCGAACTACCAACGTTTGGTCATAGATAGGCTTGCTTTCGTTAAAAGAGATCCTTAGTTAATTAAATATAGCGTTTACTTCGTGGTTTTGACGCGCGTGAGAGGCAGTAACAAGGAACGCCGGGCGAAGAGAAACGATCCGTGTAAACGCTAGATGCACTAAGAATAAAAAGAATCGATATGAAACGCATCGAGGAGGAAGTTTTTCTTTCGTTCGTTTAAATACGTTATTCGTAGAATGGCAAATCTGTGAAAACGTAAAAATCGGCAATGTAAAAAAGTGGAACACGTGGGTAAAACGTTGAAATGGAGGAGAAACGAAAGTGTCGTGAAAAAGATGTGTGTGAATACGAAACGTTCTATTCGACTCGAATCTAAACTCGTGCTCGGACTGTGACACCGCTTATCGCCGTTGCGCCAGAAATATTTACATATCTGTATGTAATTAAGACCCATATACGGGTGATTATAACGAATTCGTGAATCTCCTTTACCGTGCTGGCGCCGAATCTCGCGTCGTGCCGTATCGTCTCTTCGATACACGAGTGTGCGAGAGGATCGATGATCGGCGCGTTGCTTGATCAGAATCTGTCGCCGGGTTTCTCGTCGCGTTCCGTGTCGCGTGTCTGACGCGCGAGCACGCGCGCAAGTCAATTCTTGATCGAAAAGGAAGTGGAGTGACACGAAGGAGCAACAAAGAGAATAGAGTCGAACGGAGACGAACAAACGGTGGACAATCGATATTCGTTGCATCTGAACCGGCAAACGTTTGTTGTCGCTTTATCTCTTTTAATGCTCTCTCGTTGGAATTTACGTGCATGTACTTGCTCTCTCGAGTCTCGTGTAAATAACAAATGGAAATAAGAAAGAGCGTGAATACGAAAGTAGACAAAAAACGGAGATAGATAGAGCATGTATATACGACATACGAAAATGAAAAGAAACTGGTTCGATCGTAGGTGCGGTGGAGAAGAAGAAGCGGAGGAAGAACGGATCCGTAACTGAGAGGAAAGGTTAGGCTTCCTGGACCATAAGGGAAGTATATCCTGAGGAAGCAGAATGATTGACCCGAGCTCGTCGGAGTCGGAAAGCGAGGAGGATCAAAGTTCGCAGCATGTCGGGAGTGTTAGCGGCGGCGGAGGTGGTGGAGGTAGTGGTGGAGTTCGCACAGGGAGCGGTAGCTCGTACGGATCCCGGCGACAGATCGGACCTGGGGCTAGCCTTGGTGGCGCGAGCGGTCCCGTATCGGGTAGCGTGAGCTCGTTGGCCTCACCAGGAGGATCGATCCACGGACCGGTCGGGACACCTCGTGCTGGCACGGCTACTAGCCAGGATGGCACATTGGATGCATCCAGTTACACCACAGCGAGAAGCTCGTTGTCGCCGTCGATGTCTACCGCCCAGGATGCGGCAAGTTACGCTCAGAGACCTACCAGCCCTTCGCCCTCCGTCGCCAGCGAGAAGACCGAAGCGGATCTCCAAGTATCTATCTCTATATCTTTGTCTCGTTCATTTACACTTTGTCCTTTGCTCAAAAGATTTTTACGTTCAAGCGTGATCTTGCTCTGCATAGGATAAACAAGAGCGGGAAGAAGAGGAAAGGAAGACTAGGATACAGTTGTACGTGTTCGTATCGAGATGCATTTCGTATCCGTTTAACGCCAAACAACCACTGGATATGACGAAACGTTCGCTAAAAGTGACCAAGCAGCAACTCGAAACGATATGTTCTCGTTTTCAGGTAATCATCGATGTTTCTTCTTCGCATCGACTTGCCCGCGAACGATCAACCGACAGATATTCCATCTTTGTTCGTTTCTTTCCCGTTCTCCGTCCTATATGCAGATATACGCACGTTGTCTCTGCCCATCTTCGTACGATATAACTCGGTCGTTCGGAGTCGTGCGAATGTCGACTCAGGACAGTTTCTTCGTGTCTTCTTCGAAAGCACACGTCCCAATCTTCGCCGATTACGGATCAATTTTGAAAGATTAACGAAAGATCGCGAGCAGAATATTAATTTACAAATAACTTTTGCATTTTAAGATAACAAGTAAGATTAAGTAAGATAATTGCTTCTATGGTCCTGCGTACGGCTATGTCAACGGCTGTCTCTTTTTCAAGCTTCGATTAACGATCATACTATATCGTTTCCAGCGAGTATACGTATAAACGATCGAAAGATCAAAGGGCGAACGAAAGAAACCCGTCTAAGAAGATGTAACGCGATGAAAGAAGCCGTATACTGTCGTTTTATGCACGAATTCGTCGCAAACGAGTAACCTTCACCTTCGAGTGGCTGATAGAAGGAGAGCGATTGACACGAGTCGATCCGTCTCGACTTCGTAATCCGTAGAAAAAGAGACGGGGAGAAAGAATGGAGAGGGTGAAGGAAAGACTCATATGCTTTGTTATGATTTACAGAGTTTTCTAAAAGGAGAAACGCAGATAATGGCGGATGAAGCGTTCCGCAATGCCATACAGAATTATTACGACGTATTTCTGACGTCGGATCGAGTGCTGCAAATGGTGCAAAGCGGTGCTTGCTCACAACTCGACTTCCGCGAGGTGTTCAAGGAGAACATAAAGATACGTGTTCTACGCTTCCCGGAAATCGACGGATTGAGCAAAGAGACTGTACTTACGTCCTGGTTGGCCAAATTCGATTGTATCATGAAAGGTTCGGGAGACGAGGAGACCAAGAGGCCCTCCAGGATGCAACAGCAGTCTTTGATCTCGGAGATGATTCTACCGAAGGAGCAGCTGTACGACATGTTTCAGCAAATTCTTGGCATCAAGAAGTTCGAACATCAGCTTCTGTTCAACGCCCTCCTGTTGGACTCAGCCGACGAACAGGCTGCCGCCATCAGGAGGGAGCTGGATGGTCGCCTCCAAAGGGTTAATGATATGGAAAAGGTAACGCTTTTCGATGCATGCATTCGTCTGTTTGCCTTTGTTTTATATGTTTCCAAGTACGGTAGTACCTCGTTTATTCGCCATTCGTTTATAGGAACAAGTTAATGTTCAGCTTCGGATAAACGAGATTCTACTCCGCACATACGCACGATCGTTACGATCGCTGTTTTCCTCTTGTTCGATAGAACCGCAAGCTTATGCCCAAGTTCCTTCTAAAAGAAATGGAGTCGCTCTACATCGAGGAACTCAAGTCGTCTATCAACCTGTTGATGGCTAATTTAGAGTCATTACCGGTCTCGAAAGGTTCGACAGACAGCAAATACGGCCTGCAGAAGCTGAAGCGCTGCAACCATCGACGTGAGCGCTCCCGCTGCCGCGGTCAGGGTTCTCTCGTTAAATTGGAGAGCGACTCCGCTGACTCGGAACCGCAGTTAACCAAAATGGACGTAGGCCTGACCTTCCAGCTGGCTGTGGTAGTTGTAGAGGTCAGGGGCTTGAAGAGTTTGCCGCCGAACAAGATAGTTTATTGCACGATGGAAGTCGATCGTGGCAAAAAGCTGCAAACCGATCACGCCGAGGCTTCGAAACCTATGTGAGTAGTAGCCCGAGCATTAAGTAGACCACCGCTAGAGCTAAATTCTGCGGAGCTAAACCGAAAGTTCGATTTATTTTTTTCTTTTCTTTTCTTTTTTTGCATCCACGTTTTGGCATATTGCACCGACTCGCCCTTACATCGTTTCTTCTCTGTTTTTTTTTTCTTTCTCTCTTTGGCCGCGTCGATTTACAGGTGGGACACGCAGGGCGACTTTACCACCATGCAACCGCTGCCACTGGTCAAGGTTCGACTCTACACTGAAAATTCGGCGATGCTCGCGCTCGAGGATAAGGAGCTAGGCAAGGTACATCTGCGACCTACACCGTTCTCCTGCAAACATCCGGAATGGTATCGAATGTCCGTCCCGAAAAACTGTCCCGATCAGGATCTCCTCATCAAAGTTGGTTGCCGAATGGACAAACCCTTTAACATGAAACACTGCGGCTACCTTTACGCAATGGGCAAGTCTGTGTGGAAAAAGTGGAAGAAACGATACCACGTACTAGTTCAAGTTTCTCAGTACACGTTCGCGATGTGCTCGTACAAAGAGAGGAGAAGCGAACCCTCAGAGATGATGCAGCTGGATGGTTATACGGTTGACTATATCGAACCTGCCTCTGCTAATCTTATGGTTGGCATGGATCTAGACGACGGAAGGTAGATATCACCTGTGTACATGTACCAGTGGAGTATGTTATCGGAACGAACGTATGCTAGCTACACGCATGACCAGGGTTTATCGAGAGAATCAGTTTGGTACAACAAAATACACACAGATATCTCGGTGTATGCTATATGTATTCCTGAATTAATTACATTCGTTCCGGTACGCTCCACTGTATCTATACATTTCACGCGAATTACGATCGATGTACGATCGGATACAGTTGAATACACGAATGGTCCTGGTAATACTCGCGATTGCAATCGCAACGATTGCAAGTATCTGTGTGTAGTTATTCGACCTGCAACTAATAACGCGATGAGTTTATGAAACCTTAAGAGTTTTGATCTCCGCGTTCATTCGGAAAGTACACGTTGTCGGGTGTTACAGTATATTCTTCAACGCACAATTGAATGATTATCGATGCATGTATTAATCCAAAATACCACCATTTGTAAATTTCTAAACATTTCGGTTACGGGCTAGAATTCGTTTCAAAAAGTTCAGTTAAACGAAGAAACGCGTATAAACGGAACAGAGAAATACAGAAATGATGGAATAACTGGACTGACAGTGAGCGTAAAATGATAACTACGATGCATCATCTTTTTGCAGATTTTATTTTAATGCCGTTCGCGAAGGGGACAGCATAGTGTTCGCTACGGACGATGAGAACGAGTGCCAGACCTGGGTGATGGTCATGTACAGGGCGACTGGCCAGTCTCACAAACCCACTCCACCAGTTTCCGCGGACAAAAATTCCACCATCAGTAAGATACAGGGCGACGCCGATCGAGCGAAAAAGCACGGGATGGAAGATTACATTAGCGCGGATCCTTGCAAGTTCGATCACCACGTTCTCTTCAAGTTTTTACAAAACTTGATTCTGGATTATCGCTTGAATGATCCATACTGTTCCCTTGGCTGGTTTTCACCCGGTCAATTATTCGTTCTGGACGAATATTGCGCTAGGTAACGCGATTATGAGATGCGAGAAAAGATCTCCCGTACCCGAAACAGAACATCGTGAACTTGCGCTCTCGTCCGCTTGCCTTCGCAGATACGGAGTACGAGGCTGTTTTCGACATTTGTGCTACTTGAACGATCTACTGGACAGAATCGATCGCGGACTCATGATCGATCCAACTCTGATTCACTTTAGTTTCGCCTTTTGCGCCAGCCACGTCTACGGCAGCCGCACGGACAGAGTCGGTTCTATCACTCACGAGGAGAAGGAGAAATTTCAAGAGGTGAAAGAAAGGCTCAGGCAAATCCTCGAAGAACAAATTACTAATTTTAGGTGAGAGACTGTAGTCAATAGCAATTGCTCTGTATTTCTTTTGTCTTTCTCTTTCTTTCCTCCTTTCGTTCTTTTGCTGAAGTGATAGAAAATCGAATTCTTGTCGAAATACATAGATACAGTTTCCCTTTCGGTCGGCCGGAGGGTGCATTGAAAGCTACTCTGTCTCTTTTGGAACGAGTAATGATGAAGGATGGCGTCAGTTCCGTACCTCCCGAGGAAGTGAAGGCTTTGATCAAGAGTTGCCTCGAGAAAGCTGCTCTTGTTAATTATACGAAACTTTCTGCCGAAGCTAAGATCGAAGATGACTTCAGCGGTGAGGTTTGTGCCTCGCCTAGCAAGAAGCTCGAGGATCTCATTCATCTGGCCGAAATGTGCGTGGATCTGCTTCAACAAAACGGGGAGCACTATTCGAAGGTATTAGTTGGGTTTCTACAACTGAATGTCATCTTTTCTGGATCCTCGAGAAGTAAGATCATTGACGAGAAGGAAAAGGCAAACAGTATTGGTAATCACGATCACATTCATCTGCATACGAATCGCGTTCACGCTCACACTACGTCCTCGCTGAAGCAACAAAGAGAATTTTTTTTATTTGCCTGTTGTTGCTGCACCTTTCAAAAATTCCAACAAACACTAAGTCGTAGCTTGCTGTTTTTCCATGAATTCCTCGAGACATTTGAATTATTTAAAATCGGTAGGTAAAATGCATAATACATATACGTTATGTACAAGATCGTATTACGACAAATAGGCCTTATCGTATCTACGTATACTCGAGGATTCTTTCCTCAGGACGAAAGTCCCATCGCCCTGAGTTTCATATTGCTCATACCCGCCGTATGTATGTGTGACGTCCAATATTTTCACGAGCCGCTCCTACTACACTGTACCGCAGGCGTTCGCCTGGTTTAGCGATCTTATGGTGGAGCACGCCGAGATCTTCTGGTCGTTGTTCGCCGACGACATGGACAAGGTGCTTGCCGAACAACCGCGCGACACATGGGACAGCTTCCCGCTCTTCAAAATCTTGAACGACTACTTGAGGGAAGATGGTACGTGTGCTTTTGTTGTTCCTACATACTTTTTATTCCTTTTGTGACCAATTTACAGCCAAAATGTTTCACTTTTATTATTTCTATTATATAGAAATATAGTCATACCTATTACGCGAATTTTGACTCGATCACAGCTTGTTTTTCCTTTTTTTTATTGCAAATTCATAGCTTTTTTCTTATTTATCGTTGCCATTTTCTTCTTTTTGTTCTCCTTCTGATCTTCATCGTTACCGCCGTCAACTTTCGATCAAGGCTAACTTTCTTTATCTCGATTCGTAGATAATTTGAAGAATGGAAGGTTTCATCAGCATCTTCGCGATACTTTCTCCCCGATGGTGGTGCGTTACGTGGATTTGATGGAAACCTCCATTGCACAATCGGTTTTAAAAGGTTTCGAGAAGGAACGTTGGGAGATAAAAGGGAATGGATGCGCTACGTCCGGCGAATTGTTCTGGAAACTCGATGCGCTTCAATCTTTCATTCGTGACCTTCATTGGCCGGACCAAGAATTTCGCCAGCATCTAGAACAAAGATTAACGTTGATGGCATGCGACATGATCGAAACTTGCATGCAACGAACAGATGCCGCGTTTCAACAGTGGTTGAAGAAAGGTGTAACTTTTATTTCGACTGATTACATCATACCATCGGAAATGTGCGCGATGGTGAACGTTATTCTCGATGCAAAAAACCAAAGCTTCGAATTGTGCACCATCGATGGTGTGGACGTGGTAAGTTCTTTATTTATCTAAAATACACCACTGATAAAGAACAAAGTGTGCCGTGTTAGGAATCATGTTGAAAGACAATTTGTCTTTTCTTCTGCAAAAAAGATATATTATATTCTCGTTTCGTAACCATAGAACCAGTATAGCAGAATATTTTGTTTATACTAACATGAAACTCGGAATGCAATTGCAAATGAAATTGTAGCAACGACTTCGAGTTATTCCTCAAGTTTTGTACGTTTCTAATCAGATGTTGGCATTTTGTATTTTGTACCTCGTACCGGTGTAAGTAAATGTTACGTTTGGATTTGTAGTTACGAGGCGCAGTGTGTTTCCTCGTCGGGTCATATCCGATTGTATTAATCCTTACTACAATGACTATCACCGATTGTGATTTCCTTTCAGCACCAATATCATGGCAATATCGACGATTTGATAGAAAAAATGTTGGCCTCCATGACCCAAGGAATGATCAACAAGCTGGTCACGGTTCTAGAGACTACCTTATCCAAACTATCTCGTTACGACGAGGGATCTTTCATAGGTTCCATTCTCAGTTTAACGGTAATTTATTATCTTTTTCTTAAATCACGAAAATCCGATAAGATAGAAGTTAACAGATAGAAATTAACACGTTCGTTCGCGAGCTATTTACGAAACTCTTTTTTAGAAGGTATCGGGAAGCGGTAAAGAAATGGGACAGGCCTATGTGAGTTTTACGAGAAACTGTATGGACCAAATTCGTGGAAAAGTCTTGGACGAATTATGGATTTTAACGTTCTTCGAGGTATGCATACAGATAGCTTGATCAAACTTTTCTTCTCTGTAAAACTGTTTTCTACTCGTTCTTCTTCCCTTTAGCAATGGTATACGGCGCAAATTCAAATGCTGTGCACATGGCTTTCGGAAAGACTCGATCACAGCCTACATCTCTACCAGTGTACCTGTTTGGCCCACATCGTAAAAAAGATTTACTCGGACTTCGAGCTGCAAGGTGTTATAGAGGAGAAACTCAACTCGACAACATATCAGACTATATTTAAGAGGATGCAAACGGAAGAAGCGACTTGTGCCTTAACGAGCGTTCAGAACGAAGAGTGAGTACTCGTAATTTGATCGAACAACGATACCTATAGTAAACGAAAGCGATACGACAGAGTTGTACAATCTTGTTCTCCTTTATTATATAGAGGTCTTTCGGAGAACGGTAACGACGACGAGGTAGAACGACCAAAGCCAAAAGTAACGGTCGTCGAAACGGTCAACAGCGAAGACGCGAATCTAATCAGCAACGTTACTTCGAACGTTGTTGAAAAAGTTGGAAGCATGTTTGGCAAGGGCATTGGTGGACTTTCGACGAAGTTTGGCGGACCTAGCTGGTTTTGATCATTCTTCTTATTACGTCTAGTATTATTGCTTATCTTAATTTCTCCTTCTGTTTCTTCTTTTTTCCTCCATACTTTGCTTATCTTTTCTATCATTATGATCGTCAGTATCCTTGTTATACGTTGTTATGTTATATATATATCGTTGTCGATAATTACCGTCAATTCGTATTATTGATACTTTTCTTTTTTGCTATCGTTAACAATTTACTTTCGTTATTACTGTAGCTACTATTACTTCTAATATTCAGTCGGCAACTTTACATTGAACGAATAGATTGTTTTGTCTATACATATGTACATACAAAACGAGAGTTTCGACGACAAGATTGTCCATAGTACACTTTAGAAACTTGTTCGAACGAAGCATTCTTCGAAGAAGAATCACTATTCGGTACAATCGATCGAAAGGATAACCCTTATCGTTATCGCACAGACGTGTGTGTTTGTGTTAGTTTTCATGGATTCTACAGGCTTTTCGACAAATCTTCGTTTCGTTGTTCGATTACGTTCGGCCGTTCGTCCAAAGAGAGTGTGACGCGTCTTTTTTCGAATCGTTACCGATTTGATACACTTGCTCGAACGAGAACTACTGGCGAACGCGACCGCTGTAAGGTCGAAAGATCTTCTCCTTTATCTTTCTCTACCATCTGTGCATCGATAAACGTTTCTTTCGTTCAAAACTTTTATAGATATCATGTTTCTCATTTATACATATAGGAAACGCGCCGATCGACTGTGTATTTATATTCTAAACGATCCTATACAGTTGCTGTTGGATGAGTATTTCAAATAGGTGTTCGCATCGCGAGAGAAACCGATCTGTAAATTCACTAATCATATCCATGTTACAGCTATTTGTTGCCATATTTTCGTGTTTCTTCCTGTTTCTATCTTCGCTCTTTATTCTTCACATCTCTATTTCTCTGCAAATTTCTACTTTATTCATACTAATGCCACTATCGTAAAAATGTCTAACGTTGTTTGATAATCGTGTTTATAATATACATAGATATTGTTTTCAAAAAAACAAAGATTTGTCAACGAAAGCTATATTATTTTTGGTACGAATAAGCGTTCAACGACGCGACAGTTCAAAAGGGCTCAATCTGTGCGTAATAATGATTTAATAGACGATCGCGTTTCTTCTCGTATCAATACGAAATGATCGATAATTTTAAACGATTGGTAACATCGCATTGACCGTCGAGCTCTTCGAATATTTTGACTACCTCAAATTGTCCTTGTATAAGTAACCTGGACGCCACGGAAAATTTCAGCCTACGTAAGAAATAAGAAACATACCGAATCGTCGAAGAAACGATCGAAACGAACGAAACGAACGAAACGAACGAAACGAACGAAACGAACGAAACGAACGAAACGAACGAAACGAACGAAACGAACGAAACGAACGAAACGAACGAAACGAACGAAACGAACGAAACGAACGAAACGAACGAAACGAACGAAACGAACGAAACGAACGAAACGAACGAAACGAACGAAACGAACGAAACGAACGAAACGAACGAAACGAACGAAACGAACGAAACGAACGAAACGAACGAAACGAACGAAACGAACGAAACGAACGAAACGAACGAAACGAACGAAACGAACGAAACGAACGAAACGAACGAAACGAACGAAACGAACGAAACGAACGAAACGAACGAAACGAACGAAACGAACGAAACGAACGAAACGAACGAAACGAACGAAACGAACGAAACGAACGAAACGAACGAAACGAACGAAACGAACGAAACGAACGAAACGAACGAAACGAACGAAACGAACGAAACGAACGAAACGAACGAAACGAACGAAACGAACGAAACGAACGAAACGAACGAAACGAACGAAACGAACGAAACGAACGAAACGAACGAAACGAACGAAACGAACGAAACGAACGAAACGAACGAAACGAACGAAACGAACGAAACGAACGAAACGAACGAAACGAACGAAACGAACGAAACGAACGAAACGAACGAAACGAACGAAACGAACGAAACGAACGAAACGAACGAAACGAACGAAACGAACGAAACGAACGAAACGAACGAAACGAACGAAACGAACGAAACGAACGAAACGAACGAAACGAACGAAACGAACGAAACGAACGAAACGAACGAAACGAACGAAACGAACGAAACGAACGAAACGAACGAAACGAACGAAACGAACGAAACGAACGAAACGAACGAAACGAACGAAACGAACGAAACGAACGAAACGAACGAAACGAACGAAACGAACGAAACGAACGAAACGAACGAAACGAACGAAACGAACGAAACGAACGAAACGAACGAAACGAACGAAACGAACGAAACGAACGAAACGAACGAAACGAACGAAACGAACGAAACGAACGAAACGAACGAAACGAACGAAACGAACGAAACGAACGAAACGAACGAAACGAACGAAACGAACGAAACGAACGAAACGAACGAAACGAACGAAACGAACGAAACGAACGAAACGAACGAACAAGGGTAGTGCCAAAAGTATAACAAGATTTCGATGTATCTTCCGATCGACGTGTACTTTGGCCATCTCAGTGTGCGTGAAACAAATACATACGCGTACGTTTAATCGTTTTGTTCCCATTCAACGTACAAGGAAATAGACCAAGAGCTGGCTACATAATAAATTTCAACGTTACTCGGCGCAGTTATTTCTACTTGAATAGATTATCGTTGCTAATGAAGTTAATAATGAGCGCGGCGTATACAGTGTGCGCATACTACGAATCGTTTCGTGGTTCCAGCGATTCATTTATACGATTGAAGCTGTAAGACTAAAATTTATATTCGATTTTTGTAGTTGTTCGCTAAAGCTCTTTTATTTTTTGTTCGGTCGATGCTTTTAAAACGGATTGGGTTCAACAACGGACATGAGATCTTGGAATCCAATGCTCGAACAGAACGAAAGTGGTAATTGATTAGCCACTTTTGACAGTGCTTCGTGTACTTGTTCTGTTCTTGTACGATCATTGACTTTATCAACTTTGGCGACATTTTATCTTCTACCTAGACTTCCGCCGATACTTTTCCATGTGTGTACTATTATTTACCGTATCTACGCGTATTTTCAAGACCCATCTTTTGCGTACCAACCTCTACCTAGCAGGTTTTGTTACTGGCAACGGTAGTCCAACCTTTCCGTGTAGAAATCACAGCTGCATGATGCGAATCACGACAAGTAACGTTGAAATTTATATAGCCAGCTCTTAGACTAAAACAGACGCTTGTCATTAAATAAATAGAGAAACGTCGACGAACGAAATGGGACAACTCTATTTAAAAATACTTTGTTCGAAGAGAATGCGCGCTGCATTCGAAAAGAGTTATCGGTAGCCGTTTATTTGTACATACATTAGCGAAAAATAATACAAAGGAAAGGAGATTTTTATATCGTGTAAATTAGCGCGTTGAAATGATGTTTACGCGTCCAATCGTATGACACGTGCGCCGATTCCGGCCTGGCGCCTGCTACTGCGCTTGCGTCTGAACTTGTGTCTGCGCGCGCATTTACGCCTGCGCCCATGCCCGCATTCGCGCGCTTCAACGTGTCGCCGATTAGCCAGGAACTCTATTGTTCGATTCGACTCGTGTAAAAAATTTCCTAGATTATTCTTTCGACAGATTCTCTCGACGCGTAAACACGTGTCAGTTATGCCTTGTTATTTCTTATCACAGATGCCTTTCGTACTCTCGGTATACATGCATCTGTACTCGTAGATTGTTACGCGTTTTGCGATTAATTGGCACGGAGCAATTTGACAAGCTCTCGTCGAATTATTAAGTATGTATACCTAGATTAAATCACAGTCAAAATCACTGGAAAATTTGATCCTCCTTGGAATGTGGTTTGCTTGCATTCGTTGCGATCGTTTGTCGCGGGTGCACAACGATCAACGTGAAGTAAACGCGCGAAAAACGATTAAACGATTCGATGCCATCAAACGAATTAAGTTTATGATTTAATCAGAAAAATATTGTGCCAGCATTTATTCGACGACAAAATGTGCAACGAGATGGGCATTTATCTCGGTACTCGGGCACATTGGAAGGACAAACGTACAACCGAGAGTAGTGGACGTTATCAAAACTGAAGTTAAATCGTTGTAGTGTACTTACAGCCGATGCTAACGGTACTACAATTATTATGATCATTATCATTCTTACTATTGACGATTCTTCTGCAATCTACGGCTAATTAGATTAGGATGATCAAGAAAGGATCTCTTTTTGCTCCGACGGCAGTATTCTTACATCAACCACGATTTCTACTTCTCTTTTCGATCTTATTTTATTTACTTTTTGTATCTTTCTTTTATTTCAATTCATTTTATGCCTTCTTACAGCCATAAGCGACGTATCTGCGCGCAGACACATACACGCATACACGTAAACTCATACACGTATATACATACATACACAGATCGATACAAATACACACAAAAAAAAACAAGTACCTAACAGTTAGTAGACATATATACAAGTCCCATACTTTTGGGCCTTCTCTTCGTTCTCTTATCTCACTTGACCTCGATTGTGTTATCATAATTTTAATTACAGACTAAACAGAAGATCTTTTACTCTAGCTAGTGTTTTACTCGATTAAACTTCTATGCAATTGTTGTTCTCTCGTTAATAAAAAGTCCGACAAAGAAAAAAAAAGCTATTACGGTCTAGAACGTATACCCAAACTGAATTTCCTTCTCGAGATATCGATGCACGGAGATGTTTCATTGTCATTCGTTCATGTAGTACGTTTCATCGAGCATTCTTTTCGCCGATTTATTGAGAATCTGTACGTATACTCGAAACAAGATCCTAAACACAGTCACGATGCAAACAATGTCTTCGCATACATTGTTCTTGTATGATTGTTAACAACGTATGCATTTTCTATAAAAGCAATCCTCATGCACGCACGCAACACGCATTTTCACATAGCATTGTCATTGTACCATGAGCGAATACTTTTTGTAAATAAACAATATGCTAATGTTGGTACTTTGTCTCCTTGATCTAAGGATTCGTAAGCCAATTTCGTTCCGTTCAAATATATCATCGATCGAATCGCGGATTTGATTGATGCAGATTCCTTATCGATCGATACCAATCCAAAAAATACCATCGATATATTTTTTACGCGATAACTTCGATACGTCAATATGACATTACGATATTTTTATATTTATTTTCGCTTCCTAATCAATACGTTCAGTTCACGTCGCCATCGTTCGCAAAACTGCCTAAATTCTATGATCTTGTTTCATTCATTCATATTGTATAATATACAGACAACACGTATATGTATACATGTACATTCGCATACATTCGCAGATGCTTAAACGATACGTTATATGATATAATACAGTTTTTGATGAACGAATTATTAAATCATTTTCCCTATTTCTCTCTTTTTTATTTCCCTTACATAATCGAGATCGACAATAAATAACTGCAAAGTGGATAATATAATGCACACTGTTGTGGTTTTCGTGTAAGTATATATGTAACCATCGTTTTAAATATGTAAAAGAAAATACAAGAACTTGAGATTAAAATATAAATTAAGAGAAATAAATTAATTCACTTGTTTGAATGGTTCGCATGTTTTTAATTGGACCGTTTTTACCATGTTGTTACGTGCTGTACCACGTGCGTTCATCATACTCAGGACTAACCGCTAATCTTGCTCGGACACATTAATAAAAAGAGACCGACTCATTAAATCCTGCCGTGATTGGTTAAATCATGAACTCGGTTAACTATCATTGGCTTGAAAAAGTGGCGCTTTCTATTTATCGTCATCATTGTTATGAGAGTCAAATGATATATTACGTTTATGTACAATTTCTTAAAACTCTATGTGAAATAAAAAAAGATCATAGGAATGTTTAAAAAAACGATAGGTTAGATGGCTAGTAATTCGTTTTTTGGTAATTTATTAAAAATCATAATGTAAAAATATAAATTACAGTAAAAATGTTTCATAAGAGCTCGCCTACTGACCTTGAATTGTTCTGGTTCAGCATTTTGATCTATGGTAAAGACTAAAGACAAATTCACGAACCAGAGGCCCTGGCGACACACGTGAATAACGAGTAGGAGCAATTGAACCGATTGAAACGATCGAAACGATCCAAAATTTTAAGATTATTAAAAACAATTAACGGCCTACAATGTTCTCGGTAAATATATGTTCTCATAAAAACCAACTTCGAGTTTAAATGTTATAGAACATATGATATTGGTAGTTTAAGAAAAAATGAAAAACTCATAATTTTCATTATTCATTATTTTTAGTCAGCGGTAAGGAGGGTTGTTCAACGATCGTTTTCAACGTCAAAATGGAGTGGCGCACAGCAGGTAAAAATTATTGTTGTACATTGTACAACTATTCTTTTTCTCTATCATTTGTTCGGACATAACCTATTTCTACTTTGACAAGATTGTACTTGTGTGTGACCTTCTTGTCGCTTAATAAAAATAGCTTTCTTAAAGAAAGGTTCTTCGTTTCTTTCTATTTAATGGATTTTATTTGCTTTATATTGTTCATTTAATAAATCATACGATCTGGCTGTTACATGCTGAAGGACGACAAAGGTCATCTATTTCCGATGTCAATTATTTGATTATGACTTAAGCGTTTCAATTTATGATAACAGTTCTTACTATACGTTGTTCGCAATGATTCTACTGTTATCGAAAAAAGGTAACATTAAATTTTAACGTATTTTTTCTCATTACTGATTTCACAATTACGATGTAGATGACGGTTCGAGATGCTTTGAACTCAGCCCTGGATGAAGAAATGGAAAGAGACGAGAGAGTGTTTTTGATGGGCGAAGAAGTGGCACTGTATGATGGAGCATACAAAGTGTCTAGGGGCCTCTGGAAAAAATATGGAGACAAACGTGTCATTGATACTCCTATTACAGAAGCAGGATTTGCTGGTATAGCTGTTGGAGCAGCTATGGTATGTTCTTACTTCCTCTTGTATAATATTTCTTCCATTTTTCTGAAAACTCATAATTTCTTGTTTTCTTAATTAATGCTCTTTGTTTAATTAAATGTTTTAGGCTGGTTTACGTCCTGTATGTGAATTTATGACATTCAATTTCTCAATGCAAGCTATCGATCAAATTATCAATTCTGCTGCTAAAACGTTTTACATGTCTGCTGGAAGAGTAAACGTACCAGTTGTTTTTCGTGGACCTAATGGTGCAGCAGCTGGAGTGGCTGCACAACATTCTCAATGCTTCGGTGCTTGGTATAGTCATTGTCCTGGTTTAAAAGTACTATCACCTTATACTAGCGAAGATGCAAAAGGATTGCTAAAAGCTGCCATTCGAGATCCCGATCCGGTTGTTGTATTAGAAAATGAAATATTATATGGTGCTCAGTATCCTATGTCTGACGAGGCTTTATCGAAAGACTTCGTCTTACCAATTGGTAAAGCAAAGATTGAACGTGTTGGAAAACATGTTACGTTAGTGGCACATTCCAAAGCAGTAGAAGAGGCTCTTGCAGCAGCAAATGAGCTTGCAGGGAAAGGAATAGAAGCAGAAGTAATAAATCTTAGATCTTTAAGACCATTAGATATAGATACCATTATACAATCAATAGTGAAAACAAATCATTGTTTAACTGTGGAACAAGGTTGGCCACATTGTGGTATCGGAGCGGAGATTAGTGCTAAAATTTCAGAAAGTAAGTTTTCCTAATTCAATTGATGTATAAGCAACTTAATCATCGCGTGTAATTTTTATTCACGTTTCACTCATTCGTTTTCAGGCGAAGCTTTCTATCATCTTGACGCACCGGTAATTCGTGTCACGGGTGTTGACGCGCCTATGCCCTATGCCAAATCATTGGAAATCGCATGTTTGCCGCAAACAAGTGATATTGTGTTCGCAGTAAATAAAGTATTGGGGTTGGAGTAATTATTTATATAGATCTCTAGGTAAAATGAAAAAATGCTGTTTGTTTCTTCTTTGAGTTTCACATGGTCTTTGTATCATTTCACGTTACGGCCTCTAGTAGATTCCTCATGAGGTAGAAAGTAAGTACAAAGTTTAACGATAATAAGATGGTAGAAAGTTGTTTTGCTGATAGAAAAAGGGTTCAATTTGCAGTACTTGTACACTATATCCACAGATCTACACATAATTAAGTGATGCGTATGTTTGAATGTGTGACGTTAGTGCGTACAAAGTTGTATACTTGTATATGTTGATTCAAAATAGTATAACTATTTACTAAAACAAATTAACGTTACTGCTTCTGGAACAATACCAGAATGTCCTTCGTACATGAAAGATAAGTCATTGAAATACTGCCACATCTTATTAGATGCTACTACTATGAGTTAATCTCATTTTAAATTAACTTTAAAGATAATTTTCAAATGTATTACATAGATAGGCAAAATTGTAAATTTTTAGCGTGTACGAAATGAACGAATAAACATACCGCATTTGTTTATTAATTATTTATTATGAAAATTTAATAAATTCCAATATGACTACAATTTTCTCCATTTCATTCATTTTTTATGGCTCATTTGTCATCATTCCCAATCGTATTAATTTTTTGTATTCCATTTTCCTCATTTGTTAATGGTCATGTATGATACATGCGCAATAAACAGCACGTAACAACAGTCATATAACGTTCAAACGCGTCTCTTAATTCATTATCCCTGAAAAATAAAATATTGAAATTAGATAAGTTAGTAAAATATCTTCAAAAAATTATTCTACTTCTTATAGTAATCTATTTGGCCTTCACCTAAGTACATCCATATCTAGTGCACATTGAGTATATATTGACATGAAATTTCTGAGGTCAGCGTGTGTCCAGTTCACTTGACGCCAAGGTTCTATACATCTTTCTACCAGTTCCAAGAAAAAAAATCGTAAATCTCTGGTGCGATGGAGATTACATCCTATACCTAGGATAGCTCTTGTATATGAACGAAAGTTAGTATCTATTTCTTGAAACGAACGTTCTAAAAGCATAGGTTTAAGCTTGATGCACACCAAACTGTAAAGGAATATAGTAGAAACTAAACACAATGTGTATCCTATATATCCAACAAAAAAGATCTTACTGTTTATGATGTTTATCATTTTCTAAAAGCACCCTACATTCTGCTAACTCTAACAAAAATTCTCTATCTAAATCAGTGTCAAAATATTCTGATCCAACACAACGGTATGTCCACGATGACATCATACTGTTGGCACAATGATATAAATCAGGAAACGTTAAAAACTGAAGCTTTCTCTTGTTCATTTCAAATCTAAGACACGCTATGAACACCACAGCAGCATATCGCCTGATGGATAATAAAAACATAGCTGCTAAGATAAATTTTACATGTATATGGAAGAACAATGCAAAGTAATAATTTTATATTGTACTTGGCAAGATCTTCTGAGAGCAAAAAATGTTGTTCGATATTAGCAGCCAAGGAACCTGGCAGATCTTCAACAACTTTGAAGACTCTTTTCACATTATCATATTGTCGACGACAACTCTTTAATGTTATGCCTGTTTTTTCTGACACCTCATCCATATCTTTCCTACTTTTTGACGTTAATTTTTTACCTAATAATTCTCTAATAACAACGTCATCGAATTCATAGTACCTGCGAATTATAATCGAGAGAATACGCGTTTTAAGAAGAAGTATGTATATATAAATAACATTGTTAATAAAAAGATCTGGTTACATTTCAATAAGCATTTGACTTGTTTGTGGTTCTATTTGAAACGCGAGCTGTTCGCTCGCCAGTTTAGTAGGCGTGTGAAGTAATTTTTCTAGCAGTGCATAAGTCCGATAGTGATCGAGGATGTCAGAAGCTACTAATTCAATCGAGGCATTCGTTTGTTGACATATTCCTCGTTGATGTAAGATATTTACTGCTTCGCTTGCTAAACGGATAAGAAAGATTCCTGTGAATTTTCACTTATATCTATACTCGACAATCCAAGTAGATTGGTAATTTTATTTAACAAAAAGTTCTATTTTTATACAACTGTATTTGACGAACTTACATGAATGGCCATCGACCCAAAGCTGATATATCTCAGGATCGACAAGAGTATAATTACTGATAAATACATCGACTTCTGACAACATCACGAAGATACAGTGTCTTTTAATTTCACACTTTAAAAGTAGGCCCGTAAATGGGCTTAGCTCACATCGATTCAAGACATCACGTACATTTTCAGCTTTTAGGTGTGTCGTATTTATATCATCGATTGCGTTTAACGTCTTGTTCCATAAATGAGATATATGCTAATTAATGATAGTATATATTATACATTCTAAAAACTACAGACGATAATTCATTAGTGGTAATATGTCTATTCTATAGTATGTATTCATACAGATCTGTGTTTATTACTCGTCTGGGTTAGAATTCCTTTACCATCTTTATGTCACTTCCGACGTTATCGATTCAATATAAAATAAGGTTAGGTTAGAAAATGTGTCATGTTAGATTATGTGCATTGCAAGCTAATCCATTCTGTGTTATAATTATAGACAAAGTTCCCTTACTGTTCATATCATTTCTCTTTTCATTTTTCCTTGGTCTTCTTTTTATTCCATTTTCTTTCTCATTTCTTACCCCCTTTACTCCTCTCGACTTTTCTTATTCCCTCCTCTTTCTTGTCATTATATTTTATTTCATTCACTCCTAATAATCTCCCTCCTAGCTTCTTTCTTCTTTTCCCCCTTTTCTTTTCCTTTTTTTCATACCATTCAATGTTTTCTCAAGGAATCGTCCACTTAGCATGTACACGAGCTCCTTAATTATTAATCAGAAAGCTAAACGTTAAAAATTTTTTACAACTATCTGGTTTGAAAATGTCATAGTTCGTTAAAGAATTGTTTAGTGCAATATTTCAGTTTCTCGAGTCGGTTTTAATTGATAAGAATCCGTGCCGCCTCAGCCAATTAGCGATCAATTAGGCAAGCATTTGGCAGGACAAAGCACCACTTCCATGTCTAAAAGCATGACATCTACACTCTACGCGTGTTATCCTGTTTAAAAGTGCGTGATTTCCATAACGTAGTAATTCTTCGCCCCTTATAAACTACTACAAGGTTTGTTTAACGAATATATATGTTTATTTAATAGTTTCTTAGATAATGCTATATCGAAGTTAAATAGTTTCTCGAACTCATCTTGTTCGCATTTCATTGGTCTCTTACTTAATTGTCAAAATCGCCAGTAGTTTGCACTATAATTTCTTTTGCACGGATCATTGATTGATTGTGAAGATCACTTTATTTACGCTAACTTTGCTTTCCTTTCATAATATTTTTTCTTTCTTATTCCCATTTAAAGACAACTACACATACATGATATAATTATGAATTGTATAGCAAATAATATGAGCTGCTTGGTTGATTGTGTTATGTAGTTAGAATATTTACTAAGTAGTTTCGCTGATTTCTATACAAGCATAGATTTTTATCTGATAGTTGTTGAGTAAAGTACAACGTATTAAATTCTACATTTAATTCTGTGTTAAGATAAACGAATATTGTAGAGGTATTCGAACTGCAATTGTAAGATATCATTGCTTGTATATTATTTATAATTTCATAGTAAAATTTAATTTTGTTATACGAATCACCAAAAATTCATCAGGTAGCTTCTCTGCGTTTATAAATGTAATTTCTACATTTATTATCTTAAACTCTAAACTCTAAGTTAAGTTAAACGGTCGGTATTTCAGAACTTGTGATATCAAATCCCGTAAGATGTCAGGTCTATTTCATTCGTTACCGTAATTATAGTTTCTATTGAAATTTGTTTATAGTTTCAATATAATCGCTACACTCATCGTTTTAAATCGCAAAGGGCACAGCCTTTTTACATGTTTTGTATTTCAGAACATTTGTTACGAGTCACGAAGTTCCTTAAGATGTAAGATCTATCCTAAACTTAGCCAGTGGTTAATATTCTACATATATTGGATCCAATTCGATCATTCGACTATTTGGTTCATGCATTCAATAAACAATGGCGGGGATATTGATCGTAATTCTCTCAGTAAATATAGAGGCATTGAGGTGAATAAGCGTATTAACTGAATTGACAACGGGAAGAAGCAAGCTCGCCTCGATGGTTGTTTGTCCGTTAGAATATACATATAATTGATTTGACTTAATAATAAATACATTCTATCAACGTGCGTGATTACGCAATTACGTTTGGATTAAATATGGAACAATTAATTTAAACGCACATGGTGCGCGCGATTTTCACGCTAGCGGTAAGTAGGGCTAGAAAATGAATACTGTTTCAATTATTCGCATGACTTAACGTGCAAATAATGTTCGTTCTTATCGGCATTACGCAACTTTCTATTTAACTTATTAATGAGCACCGTTCTCACGTGAAAAATTAAGAGGCGGTCTATTTTTGTGTATACATATGTGTACAAAGATGGATACTATACGTGCACTTGCTCACAAAAGTATTCGAACGCAAGTATTTGAACACAAATGAAAAGTTTTGATGAATGTATTATGTACATTGTACCAAATTTTTAAAAATTTTATTAGTAACGAGACATAGTCGTCGTCATTATTTTAGTAAAATTTGAAACCAATACGAAAATCGGATGTATGGCCACCGATCGGGACCTGTTTGACCATATATCCTGGGAGTTGACTTTCCGAGAATTTGCCCACATTATCTGACTCCTGCTCACTTCGCTGTCCGTGCATGAGAGGCAAAAGGGAGAAGTAGACAATGCGAGTGAGACAGAATAGGTAGAGTGTAATAAGATACTGTAGAACCAGATCATTTTTTACTCCTAGTCGTATATTACATATTTCATTAGTTTAGTTAACAATTGTTGATCAGATATAGTCATGTTTGTACAAATCTCAATAATCCGATTGAGGCTATCTCGTAACGATATAATAAAAAAATAAAAAACATTGTATTTTTCTTATTCCGATTTGAATTATATTGATGCGGATCATAGATAACGCAGAGGCCTGCCTCGCGCCAGCAGTTCCAGGGATTGGTGGGGATAACTTGTGGCCATACGAGCGAACAAATTCGTGGCCACATATCCGAACGCTACTGTACATATATCAATCTACATGTCAAGAAATTAGTATGTATACAGCATGAATAGTGGTGTTAAACGTATAATTAGTGCTAAAAATGATCTCATTAAATATCGTGGTTCATTAATACAACGAATAATTGACTGTTCAAATATTTTAACTTCTATATATATAAATCTATATATATATATATAGATTTTTAAATTCGTTTCAAATTTTACCAATTGTGACAGTCGTGTTAATAATATTTCAAAATGTTCTGCGTAATATAAAGTTACTGTAGCCGTTTAAATACTTTCTTGAGTCTCTGTACGCGAAGGTATAAACAACTGTATTCGACGTGGAAACTAAAATCAAAGGCGACTCGTGCGTGTACATTCTTTCTCGATTCTGTATTCGTGCCTTCCACGGGCTTTCTGAGAGCATTTGTAGTTCACAACGTTTAAACTTTAAACGTTTTCCTAGTCTCTTCACTGCGAACCATAAAACTACGCGTGAAGTCCATTCGATTCGACAGAAGCATCGCGTTTCTCCGCGATAATGTTTCGATAAATTCTCAACGAAACGGTGAACATTCGAGAGTTCTATACACTTTAGTATATAGTTTTGCTCCTTTGAAATTCAGGATACGAAGAGGTTGCATGTGCAAATTTATTCAAAAGGAACTTGTTTCAGGTAACGAAGGGGATCAAACTCTCGTCGCTTTGGAAACGATTGAATCAGGTGCGATAGGACCTCGAATTCGAATCGATCTAGCCGACGTAGGGTATTTTCGGGGGATTTGTGGGAGAATTTCAGCGACTTTCGTAAATCACATACAACCGCAGGCTTCCACTACCATATTTGGCAGTGTTTTTTGCGTGATCGTATTGTTCGAATCAACGTAGAGCAGTTGAATCGGCGACAATTGCGTAGGTGAACAACATGGAATGATCTCGTTTTTACGACGCGTTGTGCTACCATTCTTGGCCAATAACCTCTAAAACAATAAAAGAGAAAAAATTAATGCTCCGAAAAAGTTCAATATAGGGTATGGCCGAATAACACGTACAAGCAGGCATCGGGCGATTCTCTACGAAAAAGTAAGACGAGTAAATATAAAATAAAATTTGTTCGTACGATACTTCGTTTTCGAGAAAATCGAGTTTGGAACTCGATCAAGTATATTTGAACACAGAGTGACATCTGGACCGAACAGGAGTAAGCAATCAACGGCATTTTTACTAAGCGCTTTCAAACTCTGTTTTCTGCAAGATGAAACGCTTTCAACGAAAAAACTTTTTTCTCATTTTTGACTTATCTTCGCATCTAGAATGAAATAACCTGTTGATTTTTTACTCGTATCCAGTCGGCTTATCGGCGGGTAAAATATAGCTGAAAAATGTTCAAACTTGATTCTCTTGAAAACGAAGCGTCATAGGAGAAAAATTGTATTCTATATCTTTTTTCTTACTTCTTACGTGTTATTCGGCCGCACCCTATACAATCGTTGGCGGTAGTCTCTGTTGATTATTTGGCGGGGAAGGATACTGCGAGATCGTAAAATAAGTCAGGTTTGAGAGCATTACGTTGTGTAATAAATTCAACCAAGCAATAAATCCAATAAATCCAATCATAAATTCAAGCATCAAGAGCAAAAGAGAAGATAAAAGAGGATGCCTACTCTGATCACGTTATTGTAGGGAGATCCACTGATGGTCAACGAAGCTGCGGAAGAACACGATCCACGACAGAAATACGCGTGATATCCGCTCGGATGAAGAATCCAATCGCTCCAACCGATGTCTTTGAAATTAATATACAGCTCGTCCCTGCAGCACTCCTTCATTTCCGGCAGACAATTTGAGTTCCTCTTCGGTCTGTTTTTCTGCGGTAACGGCGACGTGTGTATCACAAGGAACGGTTTTAATGTCTGTTCAACGGATACAGGCGCTGTGTCCCGATCTATCGAACAGGTGCTACAAGCTACCTGTATCGCGTGATTCAATCGAAGTTCTTCCACCCATTTCTTCAGCGTGAACGTTACGTCGGTCTTCACCCATCCCTCTGAAACAGCGATCGTCCTGATCGTTTTAACCTGCGATCGCTTCGTATGGTCGCGCCACGCCTCGTCCCTCTTCTCCTCTCTTCGCCTCGCCTCTCCTTTCCATTTCGCTTATTCTTATTCTTATCGTTTCGATTCGACTACATCGTTGTTCGTTCGCACAATCGAGAATGTTGCTGTATCTGCGAGCATCGATATTTTGTCCATTACCATCTCTATATTCCGTATATTTCCTTTCTTTTCTTTCTTTGTTTTACTGCTCTTTTTTTTTTTCATTTCTTTTTTCAATGCGATCGCGATTCTAAATGCATAATTGCACTGCGAATGGCTAGAAGCGTGGGAAGGTGGAGGGTGGTGGCGATGGTACATGTGGCACGAGAGAAGAGGTTAGAGACAAGATTTGACTACGCTGCCATTGTTCTTTCCATTTTGACACTCGCCCCTCCCAATTCGATCGAATAACCGCACGACCGTTAGAAAGTTTCGTGACACGATCGACTTAATTTCGCGTACGATTCCTGTAAATTGGTCGATTCGTAATCGCGATACTGCAGTAATACAGCATGAAGTGACTTTATACCGTGAGAGCGTTGAATTTTTTTGCTGACATACCACTTCACGGTCTAAAGTCCTTACCAACTGTCAACAAATATCTTTGCATAGTTTTGCGCTCAGTTTCGCCGATTCCTTTCGTGTATCTTAACGAGTTGCCCCTCTCTCGTCCGCCCTCTCATCTTCTTTCTTTCGCTCTCATGTTCCAATAATTTTTTCACTAACTAAATCTATTAAAATATGCTTTAAGATTAGCATTTGTCCCGTACTTTCGGTGTATGGGCTTCGGTGCAACATTTCCAACGTTTTAATCTGTTACCCGGGGGAAGTCGAATTAACCGATTATTTAGATTGTAAATCTGTTCGGAGGAATCATTTTTTTTTTATTTAGAGATCTCCGACCCTTTTTTTTATGTATCGTTCCATTCTGTCGAAAATAAATTATATAATACATAGTTATATCAGCGGGGACTAAAAGTTGACCGAAATCGATTTCTTTTTGCTCAATTTTGATTTGGTAATTGTAGAAGTTTCCGATTAAAGGACGACTCGGTTAAAAACAGTTTATCCCATTAAGGACGAACGTTGCGTTAACGCAACGTATCATTGACAATTTCTCTTCGATCAATTCGCTTACATCGTCGAATTCCGCTTTTATTAGCATCGTGACTAGGAAGGGGAATTCCAAGGATTCGCTTAAATTTTTCCGTCGTCACTATATCTTCCGGCGAAATTCTACGATTTTATGAGAAAAGAGATCGAAGTATCCACGTTGTTACTCTTCAACCGTTGTTCAATCTTCAAGCTTAAAGCGTTCATTTATAAAACGATAAACTGTGTCGACAGATGTAAACGCGACAAAATTACGACATGGCAAATGGTTTTGCTGTAACGATGATATGTAACGGGGCAGAGGCAGGAAGAGAAGCGGTCGATTTCACTCGGTTCGGTATTTTTGCGATAACGTCGTATATCCCGTATCTAAGAGAAATGAAAAGACGAAAGATGCACGAAAGAACGAGAATTGGACGAAGCTTTTACACGGGGACCTGTGCGCGATTACCTAAGAAAAGGAAGTATCTCGATTTACCTACCTCCGATATCGGTTTCAAAGATAGCCATAATCGTGTTTTTCTCGAAGTTCCCGCTCAAATCCCAATGATCGAGCTCAGAGAGTACGAAAGTTTGATTTAGGTAGTCATTTTCGTCGTATTCCTTGTAAAACCAAAGTTGCGCCGAGGTCACATCCACGAATTGCATTTCGTTCGGTAGATAAAACGTGAAACAGGCTGCCGGATTAAAGCCCGTCAGATGGTTCGATTTCTGTTGGCACTTTTTCGAATCGGCAATACCTGAAAAGTTTGCCATTTATTTTCGTATTCGGTTTGCCGTTATTAAAAAACGCGAAGTGGTCTCTGTCCGATTCGAACATGTTAACGATGGGATAAAGACGACAAGATGCTTACAGTAGCGAAATGCAGATGAGAAGGTCTAATGTCAGTTAATCGCCGCGCGTAAACATCTTATCGATGGAATTTAAATGCGAGATTTTTAATTAACGTTTAATTAAATGTAGAAATTTGAAGTGATCGAATAATTCGCAGACTGCAGATGTTTATGCATTTATAGAAAACTTTGATACGCAGAAATCCGCGAGATATACGTAACGCGCTGAAATACTCGAAACAATGGTATTTAGTTGCGGTATTGTCGTAAAAATACCAACTTGCATAAATAGTTGCTTGAAAATTTATACTCGTTAAACGTAAGATTAGATGTATCTTCCTTCCATTTTTTCGCCTCGCTTTAATTTCACAGAGATACACGCGTCTCGTGAAACGGATCGTTCAGTTTCACAGGGACTGACCTTCGTTCGGAAAAACAACAATTTGGTCTGTTTTTCCATAAAAACTGTCAGCTGATTTTTCCGGTTCGAGTGGTGCTCCGGGTTGAAGTTCGAGTACACGACCATTTATCAGAGGCTTCGGCAAGGTCGACAGCGGCATCGATATCTCGGGTGGCTTGGAAAGTCTCAACTTCTTCAGTATTTGTTGTTTGACATACTCGACTCTTAGCTCTGTTAAAATCGGATCGGTAACGGTTAGTATGCCAACCTTATTTTGTGTACATTCAGCGCAATTCTCTTCCTCGAAAGAAGTCGATAAAGAAAACGAGGAAGAGGAAGAAGAACTCGGTGAGGTCGAACTGGCTGATCGTAAATTAGATGCCCACCGAAGGTAAGGCAAGGGATTTGCGGCCTTGGGCCAGGTGACTTCCACCTGATTATCCAACAAGAGAATAGAAAGTAATACAAGCTGTTGAATTAGACGCATCGTGTCGATATTTTGCATCGGGTATGAATATCCCACTCACACGTGTTTTCCTACAGATATTTTTCTTTCATTCGTTTACCCCTTTAACATTGTTTCGAAGAATCTCATCGATCCAGGAATACCCACTGATTTTCCATTAAGTCGCACATCGATCTCCTTTCTCTTCTTTTTATCTCGCTATCGGTAGCTATCGAATGCATGGACCGCTAATAAAATCGTCAGTAATTCTACAAACTCGAATTCGACTGTGTTTTAAAAAATATTCTTGTTCGATTAATCCACATTTTTATTTTCCCTCTTAGCCTTCTTTCCTTTCCTCCTTAGTTCCCTTTTTTGCTACCGCGTTTTCTTCCTTCCTCAGGTTCCTCCCATTCTGCTCCTTTCTACCCCCTTTCTCTCAACCTTGCTTTCCTCTTTCTCTTCTTCCTTCTTTACTTTCTTCTTTGTCCTTTTTAGTCACTATATTGTCCTCTGGCTCGACGCAGAATGCTTGAACGATAAACGAGCGAAAATTATTATTCGGTCCACGTAATAATCAATAATTCGCTATGGCTCTACCTTTCGATTGATTCGGTCGTTTTCGCTGATCCAACAACACATGCAACTTACCCGCGAAGACTGAACACACTTCGTTAAATCATTATTTAGTCACGCATCGGCTCTTGGTACAGTCTGAACTTTGCTCCATCAGCGGGGGATACAGCGGATTGGACGGAGACGAATCGTACTGATATCGTCGGGGGAAACACGCGCCACGAACATGCTTTGTGCTTCGTCGTCTTTGTAGTCCGTTTTTTCATCCTTTTCACCTAAATTCTTAATTATGTGCTCGGTTTGGTAAGAAAGATTTTGAAATTACTAGAACATTTGGTACGTAAAGCGAAAACGCGCGTCGTCTATTTTCCATAAACGCACTACTGGACGAATTCGTGGAACAAATTTCGTCGACAAAATTTTCTCGATCCACGATTGCCCACGCGTACGTTACTCTTTTCGATAAACGGTTACCCCTTGCTAAAATTTTATTTCAAGTATCTACCAGATAAGAAGAAATGGCAAAAAGAATTAATCGTCGAGAAAATGAGTAATCTGTAGCTGAATTCAAGGTTGATTAAACTATCGCTTCCGAGAGCGATCAAACTCTTACTGTTTTATACTTATACTATCTTGTTCTTTCGGAGGTGGGAAACATCGTGAAAGTACGTAAATCTCTTCAGTATCTTGAAAGAGTTGGCGAGCTTCGACCTAATCGTGTTTTCGGATCATCCGCACCCATACACGCCGATCTATACGTTCATGCCACTATACGTTCTTCCTTTAATGACCGAGAATGACACGAAGAGATGTACAATGGTATCGTGGTTTAATTTAAAAATAATAGATTTTAATAAATATCTTTTAATGGGTTCGTTCTCCGATTCATATTGAGTTAAACTTTTGCATACGCCGCATAATTGGCTATGCCGCATCGATTTTTGTTTTTAGCCAGACGCATATATCCATTTTCACCCCATCCGTTACCCCACCAGTTCTTCAGAATCCATTCGGTTGGCGTGTATCCAACGATCACCATAGCGTGATTCACCATGTCCGAGCTACAAACTTCGTCATCGTAGACTCCTGTGCTGCGAAACAAAATTTTCTTACCTTTGTAACTAGGAAAGAATAAAAGGCTAAGAAAATGAGATAACAAGAAAGGAAATGCGAGGATGGAAGGTACAGAAGATCGCGTACTGAGATTTCGATAGAGCAATCGTAAAAACTTGTGACAACGAGTATTTTTGCGAGTATGTAAAAACTTCCGCGCCTCTTTTTAATTCGTAAACGACAGTTCAATGACTTCGGTTCGTTGTCGTTTCAGGGTCATCGCATAAACGATGCATCAAAGGTTATCGTACGAATGGACCAATTTCTTTGAACATCTGTCAGAGGGGGATGATACGAGTTTTCGTACTTTCATCTTTCGCGTAAACATTCATTAAACACGGATTGGTCGCGTGTCAAAAGGCGCTTTGTCCGTTTCCTTTCTATGCTCTTTTATTACAACAACTCTATTTAATTCTCTACTCCCTTTCAAACCCCATTTTCGTTTTTCTATCACCCGGAATACCACGATATTGCCTTAACAGCCCCGATAATCTTCGCTTCCAAGGAATAAAAAATACTCACTGATAAAGTTGAAACGTTTTTGGACTGGCATTTACCGAAGCAGCTATTGGACCTATGATCGCTACGGCAGCTTCCAAAGCTTTTTCGTCACGTGCTGGTAAAACTGCCCATGAAGTGATGTTAACTACGCTCAAGTCTTCTACAAAACGACACGGACCTTGCTATCCTCCAAAAGCAAACATATCATTGGTGGATAATTATCTTTCCCTCCTATACATATACATGTATACATACTAATCTACGATACATAAAACACATAATCCGAACGTAATTCGATATCGTTTGGACTTTCTTCGATATTGATTTCGTTGCCTCATGTTTGTTGACATTCGCGAATTCCTAATGTACACATTTTGTTTAAAAATATACTTGTTACTTCAGCCACGAGCGTATACTTAAATCAGCATTTGGAGATAAGATATATTATGAAACACGAGGGATAACGGAATAACGGAAATCTCGATACCGATAATCTGCGAACGAACTTACCTACAGTAGCTACGAGAAGAATTTGTACGTATAATTAACAAACATAACGTGTTTTTCTAACCACTGTACGTTATAGTCGAAGTATAATGGAATAAAATAAAGAATGTCTTTCCGAATATAGCATTATCAGGATTGAGAACAGTCCGTGTTTTGCTTCAATATTTCGTATGTCAGTGTTATCGTAAAGAAAAATGACAAAGAAGAGGAAAAATAGAAAGGAACGTACTTTCGCTGTATACGAATAACGGCTTTGAGGCATTAGACCTTTTGCCTTTTCGAGATATCTCAGTGTGTTTCTCAGAGAACCTCCTGAACAACCTAAATTTCCAGTAGACGTACTGCAATCGATCAATTGTTGTTCGCTCAATGGAATTAACATTCCTGTTTTTTTGAAGATTTGCCCTTGAATGCTGGTGGCTACCGAGTACGCGTAACAACTGCCGCAGTCTCTTTGGTTTTCTGGCGGCGTTTTAAATCCCATTTCGCGCCAATCAAGCTGTGGTGGAATTCTTCGAGGATCATGTAAAACCGCTCCGACTATCGGTTCATTCGATACACGCCGCTTACGACTAGGGATTAGTTTTACCTAGAGAATAAAGAAAAGAAAAATCCAAACTGTTATACTACAAAGAAGAATTTTCTTTCGATTTTTCTCGTAACTGAATGTTTATCTAAAATTTAAGTTTGTGGAAATGTGCGTGCTGCGCATAATATGAAAAAATATGGAGAATATCTCCGCTAGATGGTACTCTATACTGTTGGTTATAGTATGATTAGGAAATGAAACAAATCTCTAGTTAGAATTTATTTATTACCGAATAATATCCGTTTTACGATAGCTCTCTTAGAATACGAACCATTTCTCGAATATATTGCCTAGTTCCGAGATCGGCAATGTGATTGTCTCTCAATGTATAGCTGTGATGACCCGCAGCTGCCATCATATTGTGCTTATAAATCGTTATTAGATTTTCTTCCCAAGCTATCCTTCGGTTAGTCTCGAGATTTCCAGAGTAACTTTTATTGTAACGAGTCTGCGGCAACAGTAATATCTTAGAGTAAAGTATTATAACACACGATACGTACGATGGAGTAAAAAATTTTGCTGAAATATTTAATAATTCAATAAGATCCTCGTAATATTTAATAAACGAATCAGTCCTTTATTTATATTCCCTACTTCTTTTATGTATATTTGTAAGGATATTAATTTGCATTACAATCTAGCCTAATTGTAATATTGATCGAAGATATTCAAATAAGACGCTTATAGTACCTTGTACAAGTTCCAATATTCATCTAGCCGTTCCGATACTTCTTGAGGAAAACGATTTTGTTTGTCAAACACTTGAATGCCATAGTTACCCCATATAGCTAAAAGGAGAACTAAAAGGACACAAAGACGAAAAGACATCGCGAATGCAACCGTATTAAAAATCGACTCGATAACACACGAATCGTTGTTTTTTCTGTAGTTTGATCAACTGACTCAAGCGTTCGTTATTTCGATTCGAATGCAATTTGACCTTACGGCTGTTCTCATTTGACATCCAATTTGTAACTACAGTGTCAGCAATTTTACAAATTTCGTACGTACGTAAGCACGAGGGAAGTTCAGCCGCAAAACTTGCGTCATCTCGAGTGCAATATATGTAAGTATATTTACTAGCAGCCTGCAGAATAATATCTGCGATGCCCGATTTAATGCCTCTACAATATGATACGAACATCGCTTCCACCGCAAATGGGTCAAAGAGCAAATGACAGATCTGCTTTCACAACCTTTCCTGCACTTTTCCTTCGAGCAAGCTTTTCTATATACATATAGCTTGCACGAAAACTCGACTATTATCAGCTATATTCTTCAGAGAAATTAAGCTTGTACCGTCGAGTGATATTGAAACGCGAGAAGCAAAGCTAACAAATACTCGACAAAGTTTGTAAGATCGTGAATAGCGTTCGACACGAAAGATTGAGAAATTCGTCGTGAGATGGCTGTACTTGCAGAAATCGCGCAACTTTTAGAAATAAGGAATTCGAGGCACACACACTCATGCATTGACCGACGATTAATTCATTAACTCACGTACCGTTTGCGCATAACCGACCGCTTGTACTGTACATTTCGCTTACAGTTTGCGTTTCTACGTTCTCTGCACTGACATGTCTAATTTCTTCCAATTTACGAATTAAATTTTTTTTGCAGGGTTGAATTATTTGAGCGCGTACACGCGCGCGCATGCATGCATGGTCGCCAGCTAAATCTATTAGCCGCGTCTCATTCGCTTTCGCTTGCAATACATATTAGCAGTGATAGTGGTTGGTGATGTAGTTGCGCGGGACGGGATAGAGAGAATGGCAAAGACAATGAGAGAGGGGAGGAAGAAAGATCGCGGATGTTGGCGAGAAACTCGTGATCTGCTCGTCTCTTATCCCCTCGTTGCGTAGATAGTTGGGCATCGAGCCGAGATCGGACATGGAACATCGAAAGCATTGGGCATTGGGCATCGAGCATCGGGCATCGAGCATCGAGCATCGAGTAGCGTGGATAGTCGAGAGTAACGAACGCGACCCCCGCTCGTTTCCGATCGGTTAAAAGTTCTCGCACGACTCGCGACTACTGTCTCTCTCGTCTCTCTCTCGGTCCGATTATCGCTCGACACGCGCGTCCTAGCTTCTACCAGTGGGGAGGCGCCACGCTAGAAAGCAAAACTCGGGAACATCGTTGTCTCGTAATCGCGATCGTTTCACCGAGAAAAGTATCGAAGATCGTAGTTTGTTCGCGGTAAGAGGCGTCGCGACGCTATTGACCGCGACG
>NT_176808.1:2090134-2090632 GCF_000188095.3 Bombus impatiens | reverse complement strand
CGCGTCGCGGCTTTCTTTTATTATCCGCTAGTAGTAACAGTATAAGAATGGACGAATCTGGCATCGACATGGGTTTCGATCTGGCAGCTATTACCGCTGATTTGGAACATCGCGAAGCGGATCTCTGCGATCGTCTATGTCAGGAGAAACAGAATGGAATAATTGGTATCGATGAATCAGATTGCGGTAATAAACAAGACAATGGGCATAGAAACAACCACGACGATTGGGAACAAGCTCTATCTTTTCTCTCCACACCACTGCAAGACATCATGTACTACGAATTAAAAAGTCGAGCGCCGAATATCGACAGGTACGTTGCTTCGAACTTATGATCACGATACACGAGCACGGTTATACGGGTCAAGGTTCAAATTGTTTCTTAATCCGAACAGTTCCACGATATCAATTCACCGTTTGCAACTTCTTGAAGTTACATTCTTTACTCGTCTCCGTCATCTGTGCGCTCGTTTCTTGCTTCGGCTCGAGTCGGCTCGG